>NW_027362858.1:140000-437500 GCF_046119375.1 Phyllobates terribilis | reverse complement strand
CTATACATGTATACTCAGCAGGAGGCCGCACGTAGCCATCTATACGGCGCCATCTATACACAGCGGGAGGCCGCACGGCGCCTTCTATACACAGCGGGAGGCCGCACGGCGCCATCTATACACAGCGGGAGGCCGCACGGCGCCATCTATACGGTGCCATCTATACACAGCGGGACGCCGCACGGCGCCATCTATACACAGCGGGAGTCTCAGTGCTTTGCAAGAGCAGTCAATAAATTCTGCTTGACTAATTCTGAGCACCATAAAGTCTGGTTCGCTTCTAACCTGCTGTCTTCATTTTCAGCTTGCTGAATTCTAACTCATTTACTGTCATTCGAGACGATGCCTTTGCTGGTCTCTTTCACCTTGAATACCTGTAAGTGCTCCACTTAATGTCATATTTTTGATTCTGTTCTTCTTCATCTTTTGGCATGTGCAATTGTATGAGCAAGTATTCATATGAATTTATGACCTACTTAAACCTTCGAGGACCTTAAATTTTATTCAATCAAATTTTTTTCCAGTTTAAAACTATGGGACATATATGTGCCTTGGTCCTCAAAGGGTTTTTAAAGGGGCTGCAAACATAAATACGAAAAAAATAATTCAATTAGTGCTTTTTGTGTTCATTTAATTTTTATTTGAAGTCCATTTTTTTTATATACCTTGAAATTAAGCCCTACCCCATGGAATGAAGCCCTACCTACATGACATCTGAGAGCTACATGGATCCCGCTTGTGAGGTGCCTGTCCGTCACTACTATTCAGTTTTAGGGTCCACTCACTAAGCCATATATTCTCTCATGCAAGAGAATAGGGCCAATTATGCTAATGACACTGGGCTCAAACTCGGTCAGAGCTTCAACTGAGTGTGATCCGATTCTCTCGCAGCACAGATATGGAGAAGATGGTGAACTTAATTTCTCCATCTTCTCCATAGTCTCTGTGAGTGTTCATCGGACTGCAATTGGATGACATCCGAGTGCAGTCCAATGTTTTACGTGCACCCATAGACTTGTATGGGTGCACATGGTCCGAATATCGAATGAGATTATTTTCTCATGCCAATAATCGCAGATCTGCGCTGTCCCATAGTATAACATAGGGCCGAGTCCTATCCGATAAAACATCACATAGCATTCGGCTGTGTTATACGACAGTGTGAGCGAGCCCTTAGAGTCAAGGAATATTTACATGTAGATGATGATATTACTCTCCAAGTGTATATTTTTTTAGGCGAGTTCATAGTAAATGCTTTGCATTTTTGACATGTGATCAACTAAAGAACAAGAAAGATTTAGGACCTCCCCTATAGAGAAACGGAAAATAGTTTGGAGGACTTGCATGTCCTTTTTTATTTATTATGAGAAAATCATAAAAGATCCCGTTTTTTAACCATGCTGTGACTTTCTGCTGAGGGAGAGGGAGAGAGCTGCCCTATTCAGAGTCTGTAATAAGACCTGCTGACAAAAGTGTTGAAGATACAGTCTAATGTGAATTAACAATGAAAAAAAGTTAATTTAACAAATGGCTTGTATTTTTTTTAATACAAACTTTTTTGTCTTTACAGCTCCTTTAAAGGGAATCTGTCATCAGGTTTTTGCCACCTAATCTGAGAGCAGCATAATGTAGGGTTACAGGCACTGATTCCAGTAATGTGTCACTTACTGGGCTGCTTAGTGTTGTTTTGATAAAATCATTGATTTGTCAGAAGGTAATTATCACTAGATGACTAGTAAGTTCTGTAGGACCCCACCCCCATCACTGATCAGTAGATTTCTGTGTACACTGAGCATGGGCAGAAAGCTGCCAATCAGTGGTGTGGGTGGGGCTATACAGAGCGCAGCATTCAGAGAGCTGCTAGATCTGCAGCAGATAAAACGGTGATTTTCTCAAAATGACAACAAGCAGCTGAAAAAGTGACACATCGCTGGAATCAGGGTATCTGCCCCAATATTGTGCTGCTCTCAGATGAGGCAGCACAATTAATATTATGCCAAATTAATTTCCCATGAACTATCACATGATCTATCACAGGGGATCATGTGACATGTCACGTGATAAATCAGGTGTGTGGAGGAGGCCCGCGCCTTCTAAACTGCCCGGGGCCCTTGCTACTCTTAATCCACCCCTGCCTATATCCCCGGAGCGGCCTGGCTGCCCCAGTATGCCGGCGAGTCGCATACCTTGGGCGACTTTAAAGAAAGGCTGTATAGACTGTTCAAAGTTTATCCCCTGACAGAAGAACAGAAAGTAAGCATACTGATAGGGCAGTTACCTGGTGCGGCCCAGCGGGAGGTAAAGTCTTGGACAGCTGAGGAGAAAAGGACTGTAAGGGGGGTTCTGACCCGTCTACGGGACACCTTTGATACCCGTACCTCAGCAGAAATCAAAATGCGGTTCTATGGATGTAAGCAGCGAGCTCAAGAGAGCATCCGAGATTATGCCCTAAATTTACAGGAAGCCTTGGGGGCAATTAAGCAAGCTGACCCTGGCAGCGTGCAGGATACAGATAAACTATTGACTGACCAGTTCATAGAAGGTCTGCTGTCCAGCGCCCACAGAACCCAGCTGCGCCTCATGGCCCTACAGAACCCCGATTTGACTTTTGCACAGTTCAAAGATAGGGCCATCCGGGTGCTCCGAGAACCTGCACCGGGTGGCACTGTAGCTTCCCGGCGCCCTGCCATCCCTTACCACCAGGGGGCGGCGCCCTATCCCTCAGACCTTGTGGGGGCTGATGCGCAGGCCTTAAATCCATCCCCGCCTGCAAACCTGCACCATCAGGTCCAAGAACTAACAAAGAGTGTTGCTGCATTGACCAGGACCGTACAGTCGTTACAGGTGGACCCGTCAGGACCAATCAGGCTGGCTTCCAGTCCGGAGGATGTCCCGTGGCGTCGACGGAGGAGGATCCCGTCATTCAGAGGGAGGCCCGCCGATCATTACACTGAGGATGGACAGCCGATTTGCCGCCGTTGCAGCCAGCCGGGACACGTAGCCAGGTACTGTACTTTAAATGGGTCCGACCTGGGGCAAAGGGCCAACCCCCAGGCATAAGGTCATCAGGCCCATCTAATTGGCGTGATAAGTACGTAGGGGGACGCCCGGTTTTACCCGTAGTGCTGGACGGTATCCCCATGAGTGCACTGCTGGACACCGGGTCCCAAGTGACTACCATCCCCTATGTACTTTTCAAGCAGTACTGGAGTGACACTGATATAACTCGTTATCCAGACGATGACTTGAGCATCATCGCCAGCAATGGTCAACCCGTGCCGCAGGTGGGGTTCAGAGAGATGACCATTAAGATTGGTAAAGTTGAACTGCCGGCACAGGGAGTGATCATTGTGGACATTGACCGTCGAGAAAGTCACCCTAAAATAACCTTGGGTACTAATGTGATTGAAAATTGTCTTTCAGAAGTAATTGTAATTTTGCAGCAGGTGGCGATGAATGCGAGCTCCAGCCAACAGAGGGTCCTCCAGAAAGAGATAAGAGCCCTGATGAGATGGCAACAGGTAGAACTGTCTGATGGTGAGATCGGTAGCGTGAGGATGAGCGACCCGTTCCCCATTGCTATGCGCCCCAAAAGTGAAATGATCTGGTGTCGGACTGCAATCGGGTTAAGAGGGAGAGACTACCAAGCCATGGTAGAACCCGTGTACTCAGACTGCAGGCCCACCATTTTGACAGCCCGGGGGGTGGTCTATGTCCGCCATGGAAGGGTGCCCGTCCGGATCTTAAACATTGGGGAAAGGGAAGTACACTTGCCCCGGTACGCTACACTAGCCAAATTGTATACTGTTGAACACAATGCTGTCAGGGCCGTGGAACCCTTGCCTCCATCTCCCCAGGCGGAGGGTAATGGTTCCCAGAAACCCAAGGAGGACTGGTGCCAGAAACTCCACGTGGGTGCTGACTCCACTCCCTTGCACCAAAAACAAGGAGTCTACCGGGTGGTTCAAGAGTACGAGAGAATCTTTAGTAAGCACCCACTAGACTTCGGCAGAGTGAAAGGAGTAGAACACCACATCCCCACGGGGAGCCACCCACCAATAAAAGAAAGATACAGACCTGTACCACCCCTCACACTATCAGAACGCAAAGGGCATTCTGAGAGAAATGAAGGAAGCCGGGGTCATTAGAGACAGTTGTAGCCCCTGGGCAGCCCCCTTGGTTCTGGTAAAAAAGAAAGACGGTACTATGAGAATGTGTGTGGACTATAGAGAAGTCAATCGTATCACCCATAAAGATGCATACCCGTTGCCTAGAATAGAGGAGTCTTTGGCCGCACTAAAATCAGCTAATTTCTTCTCTACTTTGGATCTTACTAGTGGGTACTGGCAGGTTCCTGTGGCAGAGGCTGATAAGGAGAAGACCGCCTTCACCACCCTGATGGGATTAAGTGAATTCAACTATATGCCGTTCAGGCTCTGCAACGCACCCGGGACCTTCCAGAGGCTGATGGAATGCTGTCTAGGGCACCGAAACTTTGATACGGTCCTACTTTACCTGGACGACGTGATTGTCTATTCGAAGACTTACGAGGACCATCTAAAGCACCTGGCCGAGGTGTTCGATGCCCTGGCAGGCTTTGGCATGAAAGTGAAACCCTCCAAGTGCCATCTGTTAAAGCCGAAGGTACAGTACCTGGGACACGTGGTGAGTGCAGAAGGAGTAGCCCCCGACCCTGACAAAATCACGGCAATAAAGAACTGGCCAAGCCCCTCTAACATAAAAGAAGTGAGGCAGTTCCTCGGGTTGGTAGGCTACTACCGAAGGTTCATCCCCAGGTTCACCAAGATGGCAGCCCCTATGCAGGACCTCCTTATAGGACAATCTAAGACCAGAAGCCAAAAGCCACCCTTCAAGTGGGACAAGCCGGAAGAGGAGTCCTTCCGCGAGCTGAAGATGGCCCTCACGGGGGATGAGATCCTGGCCTACCCTGATTATGGCCAGCCTTTTATCCTCCACACAGACGCCAGTAATGTGGGGCTGGGAGCCGTACTGCCACAGAACCAACAGACCAGAGAAAGGGTGATCGCGTACGCCAGCCGGAAGCTGAGGCCCACCGAGAGAAACCCGGAGAATTACAGCTCCTTTAAGCTGGAGTCCTTGGCAGTGGTGTGGGCCGTAACAGAACGTTTCAAGCATTACCTGGCCTCTGTGAAGTTCACTGTGTACACGGACAACAATCCGTAGACACATCTGGACAATGCGAGACTTTTTGCCCTAGAGCAGCGGTGGATGGCCCGGCTAGCAAACTATGACTTCACCATCAAGTACCGGGCAGGCCGAGCCAATGCCAATGCAGATGCCCTATCGAGAATGCCCCACTTGCCCGATGAGGGAGAAGATCCAGACGAGTTGGAGGAAATAGAGCTCCCTGCATTCCACCGGTACGGGGCCACTCAGTACTCCCACCGTGTAAGAGACGAAGACTTGACCACTGTCATGTTCAATCCCTTACCTCACCACGGCTGGGCTGAAACGCAAGATAGTGACCCTGCAATTCGCCTTTTGAAAGACCTCTTGACCCAGGCATACGCTAGACCTGGCTCGGACGCTCCAGAGGAAGCCAAGCAGTTATGGAAGGAGAAAAGCAGCCTATTCCTCTACGAAGGTAAGCTGTGCAGAAGGCTTGTCAACCACCGGACGCACGAGCTGACCTGGCAGGTAGTGGTCCCGAGACGAGATGCAGCAATGGTCCTGGAGGACTACCATGACAGAGCGGGACACTTCGGGTGGAAGAAACTGGAGTTCCTACTGAGAGAACGGTTCTACTGGGTCGGAATGAGAGGGGCCATAGAGAAGTGGTGCAGGGACTGCGGCGCATGTAACCTCAGAAGGAAGGACGGTACCAGCCAGAAGACGCCCTTGATGCCCATCGTCACCAGGCAGCCTCTTGAGCTTGTAGCTCTGGAGCATGTGAAACTGGCTCCAAGCCGGTCGGGCTACGTCTATGCCCTGACAATAGTGGACCACTATTCCCGGTTCCTGGTGGTGGTTCCTGTTAAAAACTTGACAGCCCAAACAGCGGCCAGAGCCTTCCAACAACACTTCTGCCGTCCACACGGATATCCGGAACAGGTCTTGACAGATCAAGGTCCAGCGTTTGAGGCTGAAATCTTCCAGGAGTTCTGCAACCTCTACGGCTGTAAGAAGATTCGGACAACGTCTTACCACCCACAAACCAACGGGCTGTGTGAGAAAATGAATAATATCGTCATTGATCTCCTCAAAACGTTGCCCCTGGAAGAACGCAGCCTGTGGCCGGAGAAGCTGCCAGACCTGATAGACTTATACAACCATATCCCGGTGAATGCTACAAATTGCACCCTGGCTTACCTGATGCTGGCAAGACCAGGTAAGCTGCCGATAGACCTGGAGATGGGAGTCCTGACCCCCGAGGACACCTCCCCAGACGCGGACTGGGATACGGAACGGCGGCTACAGTACAAGAAGGTACAGGAGAGTGTGGAGAGGAGTCTGGCTCAAGCGAGAGAAAAGCAAGAGAGGCTCTTCAACCAACACGCCCCTGCTGGTCCCCTGGAACCTGGTGAGCAGGTCCTGAAGCGGAAGAGAAGGCTTCACAAGCTAGATGACCAGTGGGAGAGCGACCCGTACACAGTACTGCAGTCCAACCACAACAACCCGAAGGTATGTGTAATTACCAAGGATGGAGGAGAAACCACTAGCACCGTCTCCAGACACCACCTAAAAAGGTGCCCCGAGCAACTACAGAGTGCAGGAGAAGATCAAGATGACCTTGAACCCGCAGAAGACAAGAAAGAAATGATCAGCACAGTTCTTGGAGAGTTCCCCCGGTCCTGGACTCGGATAAATGATGCAATAGTGGTACCTGTCCTACACTTCCTTCAACCAACCCAGCAGGAACCTACAGGAGAGCAGGAGGAATCAGAAGACCAAGCAGCCCTAGAGGCAGAAGAACCCATGCCAGCAGCCCAGGAGAGTCAACCCTCTGCTGACAGTGAGCCTGCCATACCTGCGGTAAGCCAAAGGACCCGCAGATGGCTGCCTGCACTGCCTGTAAACCCAGCTAGTAGCTGTACCCTGAATGCTAGTGGGGAAAGTCAGGTTAGACCACCACCAGACAGTGGGTTACGCAGGTCAACCCGGAGCACTAGGGGGCAAATACCAGCTCGCTGGAAGATCTAAATGCTGTATATTGTAAATGTTTTATGTTTGTTGCCTGGTTGCTAATTATGTTTTTCCAGTCTTTCTAGTTCATGGACTAACAGGTTATGGACGCTGAATAATCGGAACTATCTTGTAGATAGTTGCACTTGGTGCCCTCTTTCGAAGATGGCCACGGAAGAAAAATCTGTCCGGTGTGCCTCCTTGTGGCCCAAAGTAGAGAGCTCAGCCTTGTCGCCACGCCCAAGGCCAGGAAATTGGGGTTTATGGAAACAGGTCCCCACACCATGGAAAACTTCACCTTGTTGGGTGAAATGGACACCCAGTCACGGAAGCGCCGTGACCTCAAGGACAAAATATACTTGTATATATGTTATGTTGTCATTTATACCCTGTATTTGTGTTTCCTGTTTAGTCCGGAGTACTAAATTTTACTAGGGGAGAATGTGTCACCCCAGGCCTGGATGCCACAAACAATAATCTGTGTCTGAGAGTAGGAGGGAGGTCCCCTGGTTAGGGACTATTAGCATACAGCACCTCCTGTCCCAGGCCAGCAGGGGGAGCTGGCTGCCCCTATAAAAGCTGGAACTGGGGGCAGGGTTAGAGAGAACTGGAAGACCTAGCTCAGGAGTGAGACTAGTCCCAGAGAAGGAGGGACAGTTCAGCTGTAGCTGAGGAGTCCGTGAGGCAGAGGAGAAACTGCAAGCCAGGCGACGAGAGCCGGTCCTGGAAGAGAACCAATCTACCGGGCATTGGGGTCCGGGGCTGTCAGGGTTACAAGCCCAGCAGCAGAGAACCAACCTGCGAGGGATTTCAGGTCCCTTGGCCTAAGAAGCCTGGAGGCTCCGCCACACAGAGGGACCTGTACAGCGAGGAGCAAGCAATAGGTACCCAAGGCCCTAGTCGCATGCCATACAGGCGAGAAGTACACGGCCAGCTCAGGGACGTGGGCTATTACACCACGAAAAGGGGGATAGTCAGAAAGAGCATAGAGAGAACGGTAGGCCTACACACTCACCCTGACCAGTGGGGCTCGCCCGAATGTTCTCAGACACCCAGGTCCATTCCTAACCGGTACTGTTGGGTCATTAATAATATCTACAATAAAGACCCTGAACTGTTTGAAGCGGACTCTGAACTCTTACTATTGCGGCCTGCACTATCACCCCCAACATCCACCTACACTGCACTGAGGCTACACTCTTCCCATGGGGAGTTATCCTACACCTGTGCTGCACACCAACACCAGCCTCAGTAGTCTGCCTCGCAGCGGCGGTTATGCCTGACCACAATCCACGGGTGGCGTAGTCGGACATTCAAAACACTGATAAGTAGACTGCCACCATTTGGTCTGACCACCCTGAGCCACGGGATCGGGTTGCCACTACTACCCTCATCAGCACCGTACACTAGAAGGCCCGGTTCCATGTACCCCACGGCCCAGGGGGCGAGTCATGTGCATCAAATTATACATACACATATGGGGCAGTGGGGCTTCATACTATATACAGGTGCTTCTCACAAAATTAGAATATCATCAAAAGTTAGTTTATTTCAGTTCTTCAATGCAAAAAGTGAAACTCCTATATTATATAGAGTCATTACACACAGAGTGATCTATTATATAGAGTCATTACACAGAGGGATCTATTATATAGAGTCATTACACACAGAGGGATCTATTATATAGAGTCATTACACAGAGGGATCTATTATATAGAGTCATTACACACAGAGGGATCTATTATACAGAGTCATTACACACAGAGGGATCTATTATATAGAGTCATTACACACAGAGGGATCTATTATATAGAGTCATTACACACAGAGGGATCTATTATATAGAGTCATTACACACAGAGGGATCTATTTTAAGTGTTTATTTCTGTTAATGTTGATGATTATGGCTTACAGCCAATGAAAACACAAAAGTCATTATCTCAGTAAATTAGAATACTTCATAACAACAGCTTGAAAAAATGTTTTTAAAATCCGAAAAGTTGGCCTACTGAAATGTATGTTTAGTAAATGCCCTCAATACTTGGTCGGGCTCCTTGTGCATCAATTACTGCATTAATGCGGCAATGTGGCATGGAGGCGATCAGCCTGTGGCACTGCTGAGGTGTTATGGAAGCCCAGGTGGCTTTGATAGCAGCCATCAGCTCATCTGTATTGTGGGGTCTGGGGTCTCATCTTCCTCTTGACAATGCCCCATAGATTCTCTATAATAGATTCTCTATGGGGTTAAGGTCAGGCGAGCTTGCTGCCAATCAAGCACAGTGATACTGTTGTGTGTAAACCAGGTATTGGTACTTTTGGCAGTATGGACAGGGGCCAAGTCCTGCTGGAGAATGACATTTCCATCTCCATAAAGCTTGTGGGCAGAGGGAAGCATGAAGTGCTGTAAAATGTCCTAGTAGACGGCTGCGCTGACTTTGGTCTTGATAAAACACAGTGGACCTCCACCAGCAGATGACATGGCTCCCCAAACCATCACTGATTGTGGAGACTTCACACTAGACCTCCACCATCTTGGATTGTGGCCTCTCCACTCTCCCTCCAGACTCTGGGACCTTGATTTCCAAATGAAATGCAAAATTTACTTTTCATCTGAACACAACACCTTGGGCCACTAAGCATCAGTCCAGGTCTTTTTCTCTTTGGCCCAGGTAAGACGCTTCTGGCGTTGTCTATTGGTCATGAGGGGCTTGACACAAGCAATGCGACACTTGTAGCCCATGTCCTGGATACGTCTGTGTGTGGTGGCTCTTGAAGCAATGACTCCAGCAGCAGTCCACTCCTTGTGAATCTCCCCCAAATTTTTGAATGGCCTTTTCTTAGCAATCCTTTCAAGGCTGCGGTTATCCCAGTTGCTTGTGCACCTTTTTCTACCACACTTTTTCCTTCCACGTCCATTAATATGCTCGGATACAGCACTCTGTGAACAGCTGCTTCTTTAGCAATGACCTTTTGTGGCTTACCCTCCTTGAGGAGTGTGTCAATGACTGCCTTCTGGACATCTGTCAAGTCAGCAGTCTTGCCCATGATTGTGGAGCCTACTAAAACAGACTAAGGGACCTTTTTAAATGCTTAGTAAGCCTTTGCAGGTGATTCTTGTTAATTCTAATTTACTGAGATAGTGACTTTTGTGTTTTCATTGGCTGTAAGCCATAATCATCAACATTAGCAGAAATAAACACTTAAGACAGATCACTCTGTTTGTAATGACTCTGTATAATATATGAGTTTCACTTTTTGGATTGAAGAACTGAAATAAATTCACTTTTTAATGATATTCTAATTTTCTGAGAAGCACCTGTATGTAGCAGTGCGGCAATTATACTATATACAGTCAGGAGTATAAGTACTTGATACACTGACAATTTCGAAAGTTTTTCCACCTACAAAGAATGAAGAGGTCTGTTTTGTTCTACTTAACTGCTGCAACTTGGACCTTTAACAGGATTTATATTTCACCTATGAGAAAGCATACTATGTGTATTTGGCAGATTAACTCAGGCATGTTTATGATAAACTGAATACCTGGATTGGAGTCCTATTTATATACAGAAAATTGACTATTAATGCTGGCAGAGTAAGTCTTAGGCTATATTCACACTAGGTGTTTTTTTTCTGCAGCAAAACATAATCTCTTGGCAGGAAAGAAGTAGCGTCAAAAACGCAGGTTTTGGTGTGTTTTTTTGCAGTGGTTCTTGGTGCATTTTTGGTGCGTTTTTCAGGATCCCAAAGTTCAGCTTTGCTTCCACCATAGACACATGAAAACAGGTCACCATTGCAAGACATATGTTCATGAAAAAGTACACATTACAAATGTAACAGGGGGGGAGGTGAATTGGTCTGGAATGGTTTATCTAAGACCCTGGCAGTGCATTGAATTTGTAGGACACTATTTACTTTCACATTATGGTTTGCCATTGAGTTGCTCAGGCATTGTTCATTTTCACACCTCCCTGGGCCACAGGTGTTGTTCAATCTCACACCTAGCTCAACCAATGTTTACTTTGTAGGCATCACTAATTTAATTAAACTGTAATAATCCAAGCTGCTATCTCAGGTGACCAAGACAAGATGGTTTAAAGTTGGGAAAATCACAGTAATAAATGTGTGTCACATAATTGCTTTTTTCACTAAAAACGCAGCAAAATGTTCACACTAGGCTTTTTTTCAGCATTTTTTTCCACCACCCTTTTTTTTAATGGGTGAAAAACGCTGAAACAAGTGACATACTCTATTGCAAAAAACCATGGAGAGCACAAAATACTGAGGACAAATAAGCAAGCTGTGTGCATGAGATTTCGGAAATCTCATAGACTTTGTTGGTACTGTAAAACGCAGCTGAAAATTTGCATAAAAAAGCCCGCTAAAAAAACGTCTAGTGTGAATATAGCCTTGTATAACAGTTTGCCAATGAGTTAGGATATATGACCACGATGCAGAAATGCTGCAGATTTTTCCTAAGCGTTTCTGCATCTCCCTGGGTTGTCAAGCGCTTTGCCAAGTGATTTTAGCATCACTTGGAAAAGTGCTTGACAACTTGGTCACACTATATAATTCCATGCAACCGGCATGGATTTACATAGTGTGACCAAGTTACAATGCTGCAAATGCAGCATCAATAATAAAAAAAAGAATAATAATGGTGAAAAATAAAAAAAAAACATTATACTCATCTTCCGATGGTCCTCGATCTCCTTCTCCGGTGCGTCCGGTGTCTTCGGCGGATCACGATGCTGTAAAAGGACCTTCCATGACGTCATTTAGTCATGTGACAGGTCACGCGACCGCCGATGTCAGCGGTCGCGTGACCTGTCACATGACTAAATGGCGTCATGGAAGGTCCTTTTACCACCGCGAACAGCCGAAGAGCCAGCAGCACCGCCGGGAGCAGACAGGGGCCATCAGAAGGTAATTATATGTTTATTTTTTATTTTAATTCTATTTTAACTACAGGTACTATGGTACCCGGGTCTGGAGGAGAGTCTCTTCATCTCCAGACCCGGGTACCATCCACGCATTGAGTCGCATAATATCCACATGTGTATGTGTAGTCATGCGGATGTTATGCGTTCCAATGCAAGTCAATGGCGGCTAAATCGCAGGGACTCTGCAAAATTAATTGACGAGCTGCGGATTTTTCCGCAATGATAATCCGCAGCGGAAATCTCCGCGGCATGTGCACAGCACATGCGGATTATCATTGGGGACCATTGCAGACCTATCACCAAGCGTTTTTTAAGTGTTTCCGCGGCGGAAGTTACGCTGCAGAAACGCCTAAAAAACGCATAGTGGGCACACAGCCTTAAAAGTTCTATGGTGAAGAAAAACACGTGAGATAATAAATGCGAAATATACAATATTTCCCATAATATGACTGAGGATATCTTTAGGGTGTATTCACTGTTTTTTCTTCTGCAGCAAAAATGCTGTGTTTTACAGTACCATCTTAGTGAATGACATTTCTGAAATCTCATTCACATGCTGTTTTTTTGCATTTTTTTTAAATCTGCAGCTTGTCAAGTCTTTCAGAGGTTTTGCAGCATTTTTCACCCATTCAAATGAATGGAAAAAAAAACACAAGTAAAAACACCTGAATTTTAAGCAGCGTTTTTCCTGCCACCTTTGATTTTTGGGGTAGAAAAAAAATGCTGCCAAAATCCAACTTGTGAACACACCTTTATCCTGGTTGTGTTCTAATTGGATATAAAATAGAACGGCCATGATAACATGGGTAGTTAATTGTATGGTGTTTTCACTTTATATATTACCAGGCCGCATTCTATTTGCGCAGAGCTGCTCCGTGAAGATTCTATCACAAGATTCCGTGATGACATCACAGGTGATGGTGACATCACTGCTCACAGTCGCTATATATACAATGCACATAGGCTCACCCGTGCCTTTCTTGGCTCTATAGTGACTGATAGCACTTGCAGTTTTTCACTATGGCTGGAATTGTTTTGGACATTCCTCAGGTAAAAGCACTATTGTTGATCCTTATGATCAATCGTCCTAACAGTGTGCTTCTACCACCCGATGGCGTCCTCAGCTTCACTCACCGACTGGTGATGGAGCTAGTAAAGGATTGCCTGACCAAACACCGACAACGTCGTCTAACGTCAGACTATCTGACGGATTTACTTCAGAACATCAGGACATTACTACACCAGGTAAGTGGCGGACACTCTGCACAGAGCATCTCAATATTGATAGATAATAATGGAGGGATAGAAGCTTTTTCTTCTAATATATCATATTTTGCAGACCATAAGACGCACCAAAAATTTTTGGGAGGAAAATATGAAAAACATTTATTATAATAAAATGGGGGTCTGTCTTATAGTCCGAATTTTCGGTTGCTTACTGAGGGGGGTGGTGGCAGTGGAGCGAGGTCACAGGAGGCAGAGTCGCTGCTGCAAGAAGTCGGCAGTAGGAGTGGGGCGCTGCTGCGGGCCCCAAGCTGGGAGGAGCGGGGTGTCCAGAAGGTGCGAGGCTGCGGGCCCTGGGCTTCAAGGAAATGTTAGCGGTAATTCAGGAGGGGAGACCCTGCTCTGCTTATTGATTTCTCTGCAGTGGGCTTCAAGAAGTAGGCTGCTGGAGATGGCCAATACGCAAATTGAGATCTCAGCTCGTCATTGAGCCGAGATCTAAATCTTCACATGCACTGCCTCCAGCGGCCATTTGCCTGAAGCCCACTGCCAGA
The DNA here is from genome assembly GCF_046119375.1 of Phyllobates terribilis. NCBI lineage: Eukaryota > Metazoa > Chordata > Amphibia > Anura > Dendrobatidae > Phyllobates > Phyllobates terribilis. Next base: position 423,615 of record NW_027362858.1, on the reverse strand, counting down.
AAATCAATGGGCAGAGCGGGGACTCCCCTCCTAAATCACCGCTAACATTTCCTTGAAGCCCAGGGCCCGCAGCCTCGCACCTCCTGGATACCCCGCTCCTCCCAGCTCGGGGCCCGCAGCAGCGCCCCACTTCTACTGCTGGCTTCCTACAGCAGTGACCCTACCTCCTGTGACCTCACTCCACCACAGCCACCCCCCTGGTAAGCTACATTCAGACAATTATTATTATTAATAATCTGTCTGATATGCTGGGGTGGAGAGTTCCAGAGTAGGGGGGATGCACGGGAGAAATCTTGTATGCGATTGTGGGAAGAGGAGATAAGAGGAGAGTAGAGAAGAAGATCTTGTGAGGATCGGAGGTTGCGTGCAGGTAAGTACCGGGAGACTAGGTCACAGATATATGGAGGAGACAGGTTGTGGGTGGCTTTGCATGCCAAGGTTAGGGTCTTGAACTGGAGTCTCTGGGTAATGTGTAGCCAGTGAAGGGATTGGCGGAGCGAGGGGAGAAGCCAGGGAATAGCGGGGGGACAGGTGGATTAGTCAGACAGCAGAGTTTAGGATAGATTCGAGGGGTGCGAGAGTGTTAGAAGGGAGGTCAAAAATTTTGGAAAAAAAGGCATCTTATAGTCCAAAAAATACGGTAAAACACAACGAGTCCCCAAATACAGTATGTAGTCATTGTATCTGCAGACAGAGAACCGATGTCACATACAATTTCCGCCTCCATTCTGACCGCTCTCATCTCAAAATTCTCCTTTCCATTTTTCCTTCTTTATAGGCTGAAGAAAGATCTCAGACTGAAGATTTGGCTGTCTTTAAAGAACTGGCCGAAAAAGTCCTGTCTATACTAGAACGCTCATTGGAACGCCCGGTAAGGATCAATATTAATAGACGTATCTTAATCCACCGTATCTGAGGAGACTTTCTGAGAAAAGGTGTGAAGATGGCGCGGGATTTGTATCGTTACAATTGGTGCATCTGTAAATGTTGGTTTAGTCCTTCATGATTTATGTATTTGGTGATTTAGTGAAATCTTCCACATATTAATTATATATATTATATCTATCAGGAAACAACAGGAGGCGACGCCAAATATGGGCAAAATGTGACCCCGAAAATCCCTGACCCTAATAGGAGTCAGCCGGAGCTGAACAGCGATCTGATTACAGGTGAGCGATCACCCGACCTTCTACAAGGAATGTCCAGATATTACAGAGGACGGAGGATAATGTTAGATTTACTCTCTACTTTGTGTAATGGGAACCTGGCAGCACATTGTTACATATAGAAGTAGTGGTGTGACGGTATAGGCCATTGTCCCCTAATAATAATTGTTTGTAGAAATCCAATGTGCCAGTCAGGAGAAATGTAAAGTAGACACCATATACAAATCAGAATGGAAGTGCGCTGGGGGCGTGAAAGAAGAAATCCAAGTGCAGTGACACGCCCCCAGTGCACTTCCAGGCTAATTTGCAAATCTCTCCTATGTTTCAGCTCTCTTACCATCACTCATATGTGCAGCGTGGGTGGGGGGTTCCTCATTCATGTGATGGAGGGTCCATTCTGCAGTGCTATAGCAAGTAACATGAAATAAATTAAATTTAAATTGCATTACTGCTCTAGAAAATGGGAAAAAACTAAGATACTGAGCACATAATTTGGCCAATTCATGAATGCTCAGCAGCCAATGACAAGGCGATCTTTTTTTTGGAATCCTCTCCTAATGTGAATCCTCTCCTAGGCTGAAGCCTACATTTATATGGGTAGGTAGGATCCTGTTGTAATTAAAACCACAACCGGGCTGAAGGGTGGAGATAGGTTCCCAGCAAAAAAGGTCGCCTTGCCGTGACTGCTGGGCATTCACCGAGCAAAAGAAGGTCGCCTTGCCGTGGCTGCTAGTCATGCACCCAGCAAAAGAAGGTCGCCTTGTCGTGACTGCTGGGCATGCACCCAGCAAAAGAAGGTCGCCTTTTCGTGACTGCTGGGCATGCACCCAGCAAAAGAAGGTCATCTTGCCATGACTGCTGGGCATGCACCCAGCAAAAAAAAAGGTCACCTTGCCGTGGCTACTGGGCATGCACCCAGAAAAAGAAGGTCGCCTTGCCGTGGCTGCTGGCCATGCATGAATTGGCCAAATTATGCGCTAAGTATCTTCCTTTTATCCTATTTTCTACAGCAGTAATGCAATTCAAATTTCATTTATTTCATGTTTACATGCTCTAGCGTTACAGAGTGCAACTTTGTTAGTTATGTATTTGGATGGCTACCCTTAGTATGCACCTGTTCACACCCATTTTCTTTTCGGAAGTGATGGTCAGTCTTTTGTTATTTATGAAGGGGTTCCTCCATCATTTACATTACATTTATCTATGGATTCCCCGTATATTCTCATATTTAGAATCCCCATATAACGAGTATTAATCCCATTTACAGACATCTTGTCATTTCTCCGTTATATTGCTGTATTATCTATGTAGGAATAATATCCTCTAATACATTTCATTTCTTCATCATTATTTTAGAAACAACTGAGCTGTCGAATCCTAACAATGGAATTAGTGAGATCCCGGAGATCCAAGAATCCGTAAGTATCATAGAGGGGGATGCGTGTGTGTCATCAGATCATGGGGTGTGAATGACTCGTCCAGTATTATCCCCCATACAACCATGGGACGTCTCTATTCTAAGTGTAGATGACCCTATGGTGTTAATTACATTTGAATTACAGGGAATCTGTCACCAGGTTTATGCTATTTGGTCTGGGAGAAGCATGATGCAGGGACAGAGACCCTGATTCCATGTGTTGATTACTTTACTCGGTGGAGCAGTTGTGATAAAATCACTATTTTTTTCTGCTGCAGAGCTCTGAATGCTGAGTCTTGTATAACCCCGCCCACACCATTGATTGGCAGCTTTCTGTGTACACTGTGCATAGGCAGAAAGCTGCTAATCAGTGGTGGAGGCAGGGGTACAGAGCAATAGGACTACCTGGCTAGACAGATAGTCTTCTAGTGATAATCTACTGATTTTATTGAAACAGCCACACACAGCCTAGTAAGTAACACATCACTGGAATCAGGGTCTCTGCCCCTACATTATGGTGCTTTCAGAATACATAGCAAACACCTGGTGACAGATTACCTGTAAGTCCTCCTCTGTGTGATCTCCCACATTATCCAGAATGTTATAGTAATGTATGATGACCTTTGCAGGGCGGCTCCAGGATTTTGTGGGCCCTGGGCGAAAGAGTCTCAGTGGCCCCTTTAACACATACCACGATTCATGATGCACAGATACCGCAGATAAATATATATATACATATATATATATATATATATATATATATATAGTACAAGCCCGAAGATTTCACTTCTTACATTACATGAGCGATATCTATTGTAAATTCCACAATAACTCAGAAAGCGGCGAATCCTCACAGCTCACAGTGCAGACCGGACAGTAATGTCCTCCACACAGTATAATGGCACCACATAGTCCTCTATACCGTATTATGAGCTCCATATATTGCTCCATATAGAATAATGGACCCCATAAAATGCTCCACGCAGGCTGTGCCCCCATATAATGCCCCATGCAGGCTGTGACCCCACACATAATGCCCCATGCAGGCTGTGCCCCCCACATGATGCCCCATGCAGGCTTTGACCCCCCACATAATGCTCCATGCAGGCTGTGACCCCCACATAATGCCGCATGCAAGCTTTGACCCCACACATAATGCCCCATGCAGGCTGTGCCCCCCCCACATAATGCCCCATGCAGGATGTCCCCCTCCCACATAATGGCCCATGCAGGATGTCACCCCCCATATAATTCCCCATGCAGAATGTCCCTCCCACATAATGCCCCACGCAGGCTGTGCCCCCCCACATAATGCCCCATGCAGGCTGTGCCCCCCCACATAATGGCCCATGCAGGATGTCACCCCCCATATAATTCCCCATGCAGGATGTCCCTTCCACATAATACCCCATGCAGGATGTCCCACCCCACATAATGCCCCATGCAGGATGTCCCCCACACATAATGCCCCATGCAGGATATCCCCCCCACATAATGTCCCATGCAGGATGTCACTCCCCATATAATTCCCCATGCAGGATGTCCCCCCCACATAATGCTCCATGCAGGATGTCCCACGCCACATAATGGCCCATACAGGATGTCACCCCCCATATAATGCCCCATGCAGGATGTCACCCCCCCATATAATGCCCCATGCAGGATGTCCCCCCAACACATACTGCCCCATGTAGGATGTCACCTCTCACCCCATATATTGCCCCATGCAGGATGTCACCTCTCACCCCATATAATGCCCCATGCAGGATGTCACTTCTCCCCCCATATAATACCCCATGCAGGATGTCACTCCCCCCATATAATGCCCCATGCAGGATGTCACCCCCCATATAATGCCCCATGCAGAATGTCACCTCTCACCCCATATAAAGCCCTATGCTGGATGTCACTTCCCCCCCCCATATAATGACCCATGCAGGATGTCACTTCTCCCCCTCATATAATACCCCATGCAGGATGTCACCCCCCTATATAATGCCCCATGCAGGATGTTCCCCCCATATAATGCCTCATGTAGGATGTCACCTCTCACCCCATATAATGCCCCATGCAGAATGTCACCCCCCCCCATATAATGCCCCATGCAGGATGTCACTCCCCCCCCCCATATAATACCCCACGCAGGATGTCCCTACCTCCCCCCCATATAATGCCCCATGCAGGATGTCACTTCTCCCCCCATATAATGCACCATACCTCCATACATAAAAAAAAAAAAATCAAATGCTCACCTCACTGCTCACCAGCTGTGGAGAGGTAAGTATTGTGCCGGCCGTGGTCCTGGGCAAGCATTGGGGGGGGGAGCAAGGCCCACTAGCTGGCGCTGGCACCACTCTCCTCTGCTCACCGGTCCCATAGCACGCCAGGGTGCCCGACAGCAAGTGGGCCCCTCGCCTACTCAGGGCCCCGGCACTTGCCTGGGTGTGCTGGGTGCTAGCGCCAGGTCTGCCCAGCGTCCGGTTTGTATCCTCCCAACATCATATCAGTGTAAATCATCTGGGACATAATATGGGGGGAGAAGTTTTTGCATCTGTAACTTTTTTCCTGCATCTTCAATAAATCAGTATTATTTCTTATTCTTTTATAGAGCGTGATGGATTCATTGGTTCCGGCGAGAAAGCCGCATATGAGCGACTATGAAACTTCCAAACTCATCAGCAGTGGAAATTTTGGGTGAGATTTCTGTTGCCATAATCCACATTTCTCAGGGTTCCCTATGACAATGCTTCTGCCCCTGCACTCTGCCATTCAGTGTTATCATAGGGAAATTATATGATCTGTAGCAAATCAAACTGTAAGGAAAGCGATTTAAATAATATAATTACATATAATATAATATATAATAATATAATATTATTACATTCGCCTGTGCTAGACCCTCATCTGTTCTTATGCTGCCTCCTCCACCTGAGCTTTTCTGCTCTCCACTCTGATCTTTGTTTTGATGGGGGGGCTCCATTATGAAGCTGATCAGAGAAGTTGGCTACACATGGTCACATGAAGGGTGACACCATATTGACGTCAATGACATCTACACCCTCCACCATGACCATGTGGGCCCAATCACTGGCCTCAGCAGCAGAAGAGAGCCCTGGAGCACATTCATTTTGGACCAATTTTATTTGCACTAAATTGTATTTGGTCAGTTATAGCGAATCTGCCCAAAGAGAATTTCGATAGATTCTCGTATCTATAATGTGACCTGGATGATGGCGCCGGCAGAAGTGGCATTGTGGAGACCTCCCATAGGTGATCTATGTAGTGCTATTTTATGTATTTCTAGATGTGGATTTATAGTGGCGGCCAGACTTCTAGTATTAAACATATGCAAATTGTCTCTTCAGAGAGGAAGCAAACTAGAAATCCACCTATAGGAAGTAGCAATCCTGAAAGTCAATATCGACCCTTTAACAAGCCTTGTCACATGACTTAGGATAATAGCCAAAACCAAAATCTTAATTTGCAGGAACTGTGTTCTGGGGTACTGCCCCTCTTCAGTGCAAAGTGTGAGATATGGTTTGACTGGGTGAGAGGTGTCTGACTGGTATCCAAGGGGTTGACGTTTCTCCTTGCGGACATGAGGAGACTTTTAAGCCGCAATGCTCCTCTGGGAAATAGGATTGCTACTTCCTATAGGTGGCACTAGGGTGCTAGTTCTCTTCCTCTCTGAAAAGAGACAATTTGCATATTTCCCAGAAGAGCATTGCAGCTTAAAAGTCTCCTCACCTTGACATGCTTAACATGGCTTTTTCCGCAAGGAGAAACGTTACCGCTTGGATCCCGGTCAGATGCCTCTCACCCAGCCAAACCATATCTCACACTTTGCACTGATGAGTGCTTGTACCCCAAAACATAGTGTCCGAAAATTGAGATTTTGGTTATGGCTATTATTCCATGTCATGTGATAAGGCTCGTTAAAGGGTCGATATTGACTTTTAGGATTACTACTTCCTATAGGTGGCACTAGAGTTCTAGTTCTCTTCCTCTCTGAAGAGACAATTTGCATATTTCCCAGAGGATCATTGAGGCTTAAAAGTCTCCTCACCTTGACAAGCTTAACATGTCACTCTCCGCAAGGAGAAATGTTACCCCTTGGATACCAGTATTAAACATATAATGATTTCTATAGATGGATTATTAATAAGGATTTATTATAACCGATGGATTCTCCTTCTTTCCAGGGCCGTCTACTTAGTGCATCATAAAGACTCACACCAGACATTTGCTATGAAGAAAATGGCTAAGCGGAACCTAAATACTGCACAGAGATTGGAATGGGCCTTTCTGGAGAGGGACATCTTAACATTTGCTGATTGTCCCTTTGTGGTCTCCATGCTCTGCTCCTTTCCAACTAGATCTCACCTGTGTATGGTCATGGAGTATGTAGGAGGTAAGACACATCTATTGTATTATATTCAGCCCATGTCTGCTTTCATCCTATCACTGCTCATATCATTAGGACATTGTTGGTTACATCCCCATAGAGCATTTACTATAGGTTATCTATTACCAAGATGCTCGTAAATTCATTGATCTTGGTGCAGGGGCGCTATGGGGCTCATCAGTCGGAGGGGGTCTGTCGACGCTCGGCAGTGGGCAGCATCCCTCCACCTGTCATCACAATTTCAGCGGTATTTGCTTCTTCAAGGAGGTGGGGCTGGTGGGGGCAAAAATACTGAGTAGGTGGCTAGTAGGGACCAAAATACTGAAAGGGGGCCGTATGACTAGATATGGGGGGACTGTGAATGCTGAGTGGAGGTCATCATATTAAGTGGGGTGCTGTGGGGGTCCTCACTCTGTATGGAGGCCCCCATTCTGTGTGGGGACATCATACTGAGTGGGGAGTTATGCGGACCATTATATTGTGTGAGGGACTGTGGGAACCATTATCCTGAGTGGGAGGGTTGCTGTGGGTGCCATCCCACCGAGTAGGGGGTTGTGGCTGGCCTCCTTCTAAGTGGTGGCCTCCTTAGGAGGATTCACTGTGGGGATACCATACTCATTGAGTGTGGGTGTGGGCATTTTTGGGAGCATCATACTCTAAAATGGCCATAAAAGTTGTATTGCTGGTGAGAACACCAAGCTGCTTCAACAGGGATATAAATATATTTCTTTTTTATTTTTTAGGGTGTGGGGCAATTACAACTTTTGATATGGGGTCTTGTGATTTCTATGTACGCCACTATCTGTGTGATCTCCCCAGGATGTTTCCGCTCACTGCTCATTATACATCATGGTTATCTGCTCGTGGTATATCATGGTTATCTTCTGTATAAACCCCTCACCGGTCATATTTCCTTTCTTCTATAGGTGGAGACTGTGGGACCCTTCTAAGCACCAGGGGTCCTTTATCTGTCCCCATGGCCCGCTTGTACTTTGCAGAGGCGGTACTTGCCGTGGAATACCTGCATAGTTACGGTGTGGTGCACAGAGACCTGAAGCCGGAAAAGTAAGTGCCCCCGTAGTATAATAAAGTGGGGAAAGTTGTCATTTATTATCATTCAGTCTGTGAGGCTAAAACCATCTTCTCTTTTGCAGCCTCCTGATTACATCTACTGGACATATTAAAGTTACCGATTTTGGGATTTCAAAACTTGGTCTAATGATACCGAAAACCAACACCTACAAGGAATTAGCAGTGGACATCTCCAGAGAGTTCCAGGACCGTGAGGTCAGCATCACCTACAAGAACTTAGCTTGTTATTTGCAAATCTCATCACACTATTGTCTCTTCTCTACGTTCTTCCTTTCTAGAGAACTTTTCCACTAATATTTTATCTTCTGCATTGTGTTTTAACGATGATATCTTGTCATAATAATTGTTTCATCGATTCTCATCTCTATGTTCTGTTGGTTTCCAGTTCTGTGGCACCCCATGTTACATAGCCCCAGAGATCATCCTGAAAGAAGGCTATGGAAGACCTGTTGACTGGTGGTCATTGGGGATCATCCTGTATAAATTCCTGCTGGGATGTGTACCATTTGATGCTGATTCCCTCACTGAGCTTTATAAAAGGGTTGTCATTGGTGAGTAGAATAATCCGATCATTGCGTTGATTGGTTACATTTGTTTAGTTATTTCCTTTGCTTTATGTTACAGTCCAGTAAAGAGGTTTTATTTTCTGTAATTTTCTATGTAACAGGAGAACTAATTTGGAATTGTGATCGCGCTCCACCCCTGGATGCTCAGAATCTCATCACTGAGCTGCTCAGAAGAAATCCTGTGCGTAGACTTGGGACAGGTAACAGATATACTAGTATTAATATTCCCTTATTAGACCAAGGACATATCGCTCATGTCCATGAAGATCAGCATTTCTCTATCAGCTCATCTACTGTATTTCTAGTTCTCCACACTAAGACTTTCAGTTTATTTCCTTCATGTCGGCTCAGTTTTGTCATTAGTTCAGATTACGATAAACTGTTCAGATATGGAGCCATCCCTGACTATGTCCGCATCACTTTTGTTTTTCTTTTTCTAGGAGGAGCATTTGAGATCAAGGTTCATCCATTCCTGAGTGACTTGGACTTTGACAACATTCTGAGCCAGGAGCTGGAGTATGTTCCTCAGCTTGTTTCAGACGCAGACACCAGCTTATTTATCAGTAAGTAGAAGGAGACGTCATCTAGACTAAGCGACTGTTTGTCTCATCTTCCCTAATATGTGATCATCTGTTCCCATTAATATTAGTGATAAATAGTGACTGTGTTATACTGACAACCTCTAATAATACTTCATTACCTATTTCTTGTAGATCATTCTGATATAAACAAACATCTGGTCTCAAAGGATGAGGAAGGCACAAGAGAGAACAATGAGAGCCTTGACTTCCAAAATTTTACGTCATCTTCTGAAAAGCTTTGTAAAGTAAGTATGTGATTAATAAATTCAAAATATGTAAAAAAAAATTAAAAAAAACTCTAAAAGTACATAAAAAAAATATTTTATATCTTATTTTTATCCGTATTTAGCTCTGTACCATCGCTACCAGGATGGTGAACAATGAGGATCCCAATGCCCCTCCAGAGTATACACAAGAAACCAACACAAACATCTCAGAAATGTGAGTAGATTAGAAAGGGTCATTACTGGGAGTTCCAGACTGATCTATGTACACAACACCAAATATAGGACATAAATATCAGAATATCAAATGCAGCATTCACCACTTCATGGTTAACGGTCATTGTACTTTTGGCTTCAGAAAATGCAGAAGATAACAGCCCATAATTGTGGCATGTCATGCATTTTTAGCACTGCCTACTTTGTAGGAGAGCTGTAGTATTACTTGCCAGACATTCTTGGTAGTTGTGTTCTGATCCATGGAAGGTAGTTTGGAGCAGAAAACCTTCCCCACTATGACAGTCATATGTCCTATTAGGCCTTATAGTCAGTGTTCTTATAGTGAGACAACCCATTTTATACTGTGTTTACTTACGATTTACATGTTTTTCTTCTTCAAACAGGCAGAAAGAATCTGTTCCTGTATGTAATACAGACGATGCTGTTACCATCTTGCCACCCTCGTCCCCATTGCCAGGTATGTACATGTCTACAGCACCAACAATGTGAATGTTGACTTCAAGGCTCAAATATTTCCACATGGTTTTTCTGGTCTACTATGTTATCCATGTTTCATGGATCTCAGCTATGTTGACCATGGGTTCGTACTGTATCCCTATTTCCCTAATTTTGTACAGGAGTTTTTTTTCATGTATTCTGTATATTACGTTGTATCATCTAGTAACCTAGTGAGATATAGCGACTGTGTTATAATGACACCCTCTAACAATCCTTCCTTACCTATGTCTTGTAGATCACTCTGATGAAAACAACCATCTGATCTCAGAGGATAAGGAGGGCACAAGTGAGGACGATGAGAACTTTATCTTCCGAATATTTGCATCATCATCTTCTGAGAGGCTTTCTAAAGTAAGTATGTGATCGATAAATCCAAAATATGTACAAAAAAGGATCTACAAAATTAAAAAGTATATATATTTAATAACTTATTGTTATCCACATTTAGCACTCTACCACCACTAACCGGATAGTGAACAACGAGGATCCCAAGGCCCCTCCAGAGTGTACACCAGAATCCAACACAAACATCTCAGAAATGTGAGTAGATTATGGGGTCATTACTGGGAGCTCCAGGCTGATATATTTGCACAACACCAAATATAGGACATAAATTCCATAATATCAAATGCAGCATCCACAGCCCCATGGTTATGGATCATTATGCTTTCAGCTTTCGGAATTGTTGGAGATAACAGCCCATAATTGTGGCCGGTCATGCACTTTTAGTGCTGCCCTCACTGTAGGAGAGATGTAGTATGAAATGCCGGCCATTCTTGGTAGTTGTTTTCCTCTCAGCTCTCTATAAAAGGTAGTCTTGAGCAGAAGACCTTCCCCACTATGACAGTCATATGTCCTACTAGGCCTTATAGTCGGTGTTCTTCTAGTGAGACAACCCCTTTTATACGGAGTTTACTTGAGATTTACATGTTTTTCTTCTTCAAACAGGCAGAAAGTATCTGTTCCTGTATGTAATACAGACGATGCTGTTACCATCTTGCCACCCTCGTCCCCATTGCCAGGTATGTACATGTCTACAGCACCAGCAATGTGAATGTTGACTTCAAGGCTCAAATATTCCCACATGGTTTTATACAATACTATAGGTCTCTTATGTTATCCATATTATGACAAAGCAGATCCTATAAGAAGATATTTTTATTGATTTTTTTTTTTAATTTTTCATCAGAATTTCCATCTCATGAAGAAAGAAAATCGGCAATAAATCTGAGTATGGAGCAACAAAACTCAGAAAATGGAAAAAATGGGAAAAATAGACGAGGTAAGTGTGAGAATCAACTCCATGTTGTGTGATGTCAGTGAGAATAATTCATGTGGAGTAGATGTCATCTGTCAGTGATGGGATTGTCACATGTATGATTGCTGACAATGACCCCTGACCTCTGTATGATAATATTCCTCTGCCGTCCGGCCACAGTGACTGCACAGCATTATCATGTAATATGGAGTCCCATCACTTACATTATATTTATTTCTCTTCTCATAGGTTCCATCTTCCGCCGGATCTTATCATCCTGCCGGCGTGGATTATCCAGGGCTGCTCGCGCATTTGCATGCTGTCACTGTTGCCCTAAAACCATCTAAAAGACGGGACACCTAAGCATCTAGCGCCCTGAAGTCCAGCAGATCCATCATCACTGCTGGAGCTGTATAGAAGGACCTTCACAATCTACCTGTGGCCTTCTGACTGGTCAACCTGGACAAGTTTCAGTAACGCCTCTGTCATCGGGCTCCGCGGTATTCATACTGCTCGTCTGACTTGTCATTTACTGATCACCTGGTATCTGACCTCGGCTATCTTCCTGACTTTGATTTAGTCTTTTGATAATGTTCACGATTTTATTCATCCCATTATTAATTAAAAAAAAGTAAAATCTGTTACTGTTGCTCTGATTCCTTTTTGTCTTGAATTCACAAATACTTGTAACTCACTAATTGCTCTTCTTCTCACTAAATGTATTTCTCATTATCCTTAATGCAGCAGTCAGTCTCATATTTCTGTCCAGCAGTTACACTGGTGCCTCCACCCTGTACCAGTCATTACACTCATCCACAAACCTCTGCACCCTGCTGCACAGTCCTGCATCTCTACCATATCTACACTCCAATGAGCTAAGATTAACATCCTCCATAATCAGGACCTCCCACTCTCATGTCCAAGACATTTTCTCTGCTGCACCAGCTCTCAGGAGTGCACTACTGCAGGCAATCAGGTTCATTCCCACTATCAGAGATTTTAAGTGTGCAGTAGAAACAGATTATTTGTGGCAGGACTATCAAATCACCTCACTATTCTAAGTTTTTCCTACAGCACTCAGTAGCACTTAATATTTGTACATATACAGATAATGGTTGGTGACTGGTTCATGCAGCCTTAATTCCACAAAGATAGAAATAAAAGGTCAACATGTTTCATACATCCAAACCATCCTTAATCATGGCAGAAAAACATAATTTTAAGTTCCCACTATGAATATTTGGTGAGATATCACAGCTGTGTATTTTCACAGCACAAAGAACGCATCTTACAGATCAGCAAATCACAGTGTGCTGACGCTTAGTGTTGTAGTTTTGAACAACACCATTCATTTTATCATATAATGTGTTGAAAAATGAGAAAAAATGCCAGGTTTGGGTTCCTTCATTTTACAGTGTGTATTGTGTTGTAAAAACAAACTGACAAAATGATTCAGAGTCAGTAGTACGATTACTGTGATACCAAACTTATAAGGTTTATATATATATATATATATATATATATATATATATATATATATATATACAGTGTTTAGCATACATCAGTACACCCAAATAGATTTGTCAGCAAACCTGTAGTTTCCTTTCAGAATCATCATTTTATATGGGATACCATACTACAAAATACTCTCGCAAATTTGAGCCATTGAATGCAAACAAGATTTGGTATTTTGAAGACCCCAAAAAAGTAATTTTCTTAACAAACTCATTCAAGATCATGTTTCAAAAATGAGAACATCCCAGTAACAGTCTTAAGAGAAAAGCTAAGTTTAGACAACAAAATTCTAATTAACAAGAACTGAACCACAGGTAAGTGTAATTATTCATTAAACAGATGTCCAGCAGACAGGTGTCTGTAAAAGGAAGTTACTTAATAAAGAAAACTCCTTCCCATTTCATGCTATCAGCAATGGCACCACATAGAAGGGAAATGTCACAAAACCTGAGAAAGAAAATAATTTCTTTGCAATAAATGTGAAGTCTACAAGAAGATCAGCAAAACTTTACTTATCAGTCAGAATACTGTAGCAAAAGTGATGCAAAACTATAACAAAGATGGAACTGCAACCATCTTACAGAGACGTCCAGGCCGACTATGGAAGTTAACACCTAAACAAAAGCGTCCTCTGATGAGAAGGGTAAGTGGCACCACATAGAAGAGAAATGTCACAAGACATTTCTGAGAAAGAAAATAATTTCTTTACAAAAAATGTGAAGTCTACAAGAAGATCAGCAAAGCTTTTCTTATCAGTCAGATGGAAGTTAACATCTAAACAAAAGCATCTTCTGATGAGAAGAAAATCGACAGGCAAATTCATTGCTATTAGCTGAAGAAGTAGAAAGCCAAACCAGGGCGAGTGTTTTCCATGACACGACACGGTGTACACTGCAAATGAATGGCATTCATGAGTGTCCTCCACAAAGGAAGCCTCTCTCCCTTAAAGCCCATGAACAATAAAAGTCCGTCTACAATTTGCCAGGGTCCATGCTTAAAACTATGAGGACTACCGGGACTCTATACTGTGTATGTGCATCTTATGTGTATGTCCGTATTTTATGTTTGTGTGCACTATGTATATGCATACGTTAAAATGTGTATAGAGTATTAGCATGTGCAAATTTTATATGTGTGCCTAATATAAATATACATGGAAATGTATATGTAGGTGGTGCCTGATGGAGGGTGGGGGGCCCAGATCAGAAGTCCTGATTAAGGGCCCTTCACTGTCATTGTCTGCCCCTTATATAAACAGTAAAATCCTCTTTAATAACTGGACTTCCATTGGGGTGGACTTCTCATAGATGGCCAGTATACATACTATATTGTGAATCTGGGCATCTCTCACAGAAAATCTGATCTGGATATGAGGGTGGTCTTCTATAAGCGGTGATGTTTTGGAGAGATTTAGGGAAAAGTCCCAATGCTTATCCATCGATCTGGTAATTTGAGTAAAATATTTGTGTTGATAACTGATCACAAAGTCACAAAATATGTAAGATTTGGCATAACCTGGTTCATTTTTCAAAAAGTTATGCTCAATTTTTTTAGCACCAAGTTTTGTTGCTTTTTTGTAGACTTACACTAACTTAGTATATTGTGTGAGAATTAAATGAATTATGAATTAGTTGGCGCATTTTACCACACTCTGGGGGTCCCTGACAGTCCTTCTTTACCGGCCCTGTAGTGATGCCAATGTAAACTTCCAAGTGACCGCGCAGTCAATCACTGTCACGAATGCAGGACAACCTATGATTAGCTAATTTTTGGGAAATCCTTATAACAAAAGGGGATTGAAAATATTTACAATTATTTTAAAAGCATTAAAAAAAAACAGACCCAATACTTATAATTAGTTTGTTGAAAGTAGTCTAATTAAAGGGAGCTGAAAGGATTAGAGATTATGAACCCGATTCACCAGTGTTTTTGCCAGAAAACTGGCATAAAGCTCTTGAAAAGTTGCAAAGTTTTGTGACTTTTCCCATTTTCACATAATTTTAACTTCTTTAAAGCCCAAGACGTACTGATACGTATCTGCACCCTGGGACTTAAGAGCCTGATACGTATTAGTACATCTTTGCGATGCGCCCACACACAGGCTGTGCGGGCGTGATCGCCGCTGGGTGTCAACTGATTGTCACAGCTGACACCCGGTGCTATGTGCTGGGAGAGGTCCCGCACATTAACCCCCGCAATGCTGCGATCGAAGTCGTTCGCAGCATTGCGGGGGCAAGGGGAGGTGATCGGGATAGTCACCTCTCCTGGCGGCGTCCAGCAATGTGTGCCGCGGCTTCCCGGATGTTGCCATGATGACCCGATTCACTGAGGGGTGCAGTTTTAAGAATGGTGTCACTTTTGGGTATTTTCAGTCATAAAGACCCCTCAAAGTGACTTCAAATGTGATGTGGTCCCTAATAAAATGGTTTTGTAAATTTTGTTGGAAAAATGAGAAATCGCTGGTCAATTTTAACCCTTATAGCTCCCTAATAAAAATAAATTTGGGTTCCAAAATTGTGCTGATGTAAAGTAGACATATGGGAAATGTTATTTATTAACTTTTTTTGTGTGACATATCTCTCCGATTTAAGGGGATAAAAATTCAAATTTTGAAAATTGCAAAATTTTCAAAATTTTCGCCAAATATCTGTTTTTTTTCACAAATAAACACAAGTGATATCGAAGAAATTTTACCACAATCATAAAGTACAATATGTCATGAAAAAATATTCTCAGAACCAGGGGGATCCGTTGAAGCGTTCCAGAGTAATTACCTCATAAAGTGACAGTGGTCAGAATTGTAAAAATTGGCCTTCTCATTAACGTGTAAACCACTTTGGGTTGTAAAGGGGTTAAGGACTCTACCTGCATATACAGTCATGGAGGAAAGTGCTGGCACCCTTGAAATTGTTTCAGAAAAATACACATGTTTTATTACACGCATGTTTATTTCCTTTGTGTTTATTGGAACAACACAAAAAAACTGAGAAAAAAAAGGCAAATTGGACATAATTTCACACAAAACTCCAAAAATGGGCCGGAATACATATATATATTTTTGATGGGACAACACTGAAGATGCGACACTTTGATACAATGTACAGTAGTCAGTGTACAGCTTGTTTAACTGTAAATTTGGTGTGCCTGCAAAATAACTCAACACACAGCCATTAATGTCTAAACCGCTGGCAACAAAAGTGAGTACACCCCTAAGTGTGTTCTCAGCTGATGTTATTTGTTGGTTTTTCTTTGCATCCCGAACAATTTTCTTGGCAGTTGTGGCTGAAATTTTTGTTGGTCTACCTGACTGTGGTTTGGTTTTTACAGAGCATCTGATTTTCCATTTGTTAATCACAGTTTGAACACTGCAGACTGGCATTATCAATTCCTGGGATATCTTTTTGCCTCCCTTTCCTGTGTTATACAGTTCAACTACCTTTTCCCGTAGATCCGTTGATAATTCTTTTGCTTTCCCCATCTCAAAATCCAGAAACGTCAGTGGCTGGATCCCAGAAACTCACTCAGCTTTATGCACACACACTGATTACAAGCAAACAGGTCATAGGTGAGGATGTTACCTTTAGTAGCCATTCAAACCCATTTGTGTCAAATTCTGTGCATGTTATCAGGCCAAAATCACCAGGGTATGTGAACTTTTTGATCAGGATTATTTGGATGTTTTTGGTTGTCATTAGTGATGAGCGAGCACTAAAATGCTCGAGTATTCGTTGCTCGGGTCGAGCAAATTGAAATACTCGGGTGCTCAACCCGAGCAATGAGCCCAATATAAGTCTTGGGGAAACTTGAGCATTTTTCAGGTGGCTCCCCAAGGCGGTCTGCAGAGGGCCTAAAAATTGCCCAAATCGATGGGAACTGTGCTCAAATGACATGGGAACAGCATGGGGAAGACCCCTGGAAGCATGTCTGACTCCCAGATCACTGCTGTCAACAACGTCGCCAGAGTATTAAACCACTTTTACGGCGTAAGGAACATCCTTTCCAGGGTGATGACTTGTATATAAGGCAAAATAAATAAACAAAAACAAAAATACTCCTACACACCTTGGGCTATGTTCACACGTACCATTTTTAACACGTTTTTGCACTTTTGCATTGCTTTCAACCAAGACAAATGCATTCACCAGGAAATGTCATTTTAACATTTTACAACCTTATCTGGCCATGTGGTGTGTGACAAATCATCAGACACATGCATACAGTACTGAAAAGACATGGGAACAGCAAGGGGAAGACCTCTGGAAACATCTCTGACTCCCAGGTCACTGCCTAAATGTGTGCCCATCATAAGTGATCCCTGGCACATGCAAAGATGCCTCCCGCCATGCACCTGTCGTTGCAGACTTGCAACAATCACCGTCCATCTCCTTGTCCCACTGCAGTGTTCAGTTGTCCCTACCCCATTCCTTGGAATGCAAGCACAAGAATGCCGGCAGCCACCCACCCACAGGCTGCAATACTATACTGCCAATTTTTTGACAGCTGCTTGCACTTGAAATGTGGCCTTTTAGGCTCGTGGAGGCGGAAGCTTTTCATAACCTCATGCCGGCGGCGGCCGGGTGTCCATACTCGGTCCCCAGCCGCCACTATATTTCCCGGTATCGCCTCCGCCTTCCACAAGCACGGGTCCCATAACATTACCCGTGCCCTCCCCAGTGCACTTACTGGGAAGGACCGCCTAACCACAAACACGTGGACAGGTGAATGTGGCCAGGGACGGTACGGAGCCAGTCCACAACTTTTTTTGCTAAGAGTTGTATTTAGCTCGGTGAAAGGACTGGCATAGAGGGAAACCGTATCTACCCTGCGTGTCATTTCTCCCAGGAAGTCCTCTAAAGCTGCTTGCACTTGAAATGTGGCCTGAACATTACTGCTGGTACTTTTCTGTGGGAATTTTCTTGCCTCCTACCAGCCTGGAATATTTCCAGCAAACTATGGTACAACACCATGGTATTAGCACTGCCCCCAGTACCAGTAGCAAAGCCATCCTCAATTTCCTTCTCTGGAATTTTATTTGGTAGACTGAGTGGCTGCCCAAATACATTTTCTCACAAAGGAGCTGATGATAGAGTGGCAGTAGGTTCAAGTTTCTCCAGCCTGTTAGATATTAGAGGGTGAACGGCAGCACATTGGATCAGTGGTTAGCACTGAAGTCTTGCAGCACTGGGATCCTGGGTTCAAATCCCAGCAAGGACAACATCTGCAAGAAATTTGTATGTTCTCCCCATGTTTGCGTGTGTTTCCTCCTCAGTAAAAATAGAGAGTCCTGGAATCTTCCCACACACTTTTCTTAGCCAGGACTGCTTCTCGGCAGGGTTGGACAGTCCCACCAGAGAATTCTCTGGTGTGCCTTGGCTTCTACCTCAGGAGAGTTCATGATAGCGCTAACTTTGCAGCTGCTATGGGGCTCTTGAGCGGGTGAGAAAGGTTAGCCCTCAGAAACAAATCCTCTGGTGGGCACAATGTTTTTCAATCTGAAACAGCTTCTCAGTGGGAGTTGTATTTCACCACAGCCATATTCTTTAGCTCTGTGAAAGGACTGGCATAGAGGGAAACCGTATCTACCCCGGTTGTCATTTCTCCGTCACCAGGTTCCGCCCATTGTAACACACGACCATGACTGGCTGTATGTTCAGCGGTGAGAGCCACAGATCAAGCTGCTGTGTTACAGCTTTCAACAACTATGCAGCGCTGGGCGGTTTGTCAATTAAGCATTAAGCATGTTATCTTCAGCACAGCCTGTTGCTGTTTGGCCAAGGCAGTGCTGCAGTGCTGTCAGCTTGTGACTGATGTGGTCATTTCGGAGATGGAGGAGGAGGTGCATGAGCTGAACAATGTGATTACATTGAGGTTAAATTGGTGATGCTGTTTTTTGTACTAAAGAAAGATCCTATTGTTAACCTAATACCCCTTTGAAGAGACATAGAGGAGGGTCTCAGTAAAAAAAATGTTCCCATTATAAAGGAGCGGGTCTTCTATAGTGGTAATGCCCATGCTGTGACTGCAAGGGTGCCCAAAATTTTTGAAAAAAACCACTAACAATTTAAAGACACAAAGAGCATGGCCACAGTAACAAGGTACGACATGTTCCCATTAGAAAGGAGAGGGTCTGCTATACAGTTATAGGGTATGCAGTGAATCCAACGGCTGACAAATTTTAGGAAAAACCCCACTAAGAATTTAAGGACAAACAGAGCAGGGCCACAGTAACAAGGTACGACATGTTCCCATTAGAAAGTAGAGGGTCTGCTATACAGTTATAGGGTATGCAGTGAATCCAACGGCTGACAAATTTTAGGAAAAACCCCACTAAGAATTTAAGGACAAACAGAGCAGGGCCACAGTAACAAGGTACGACATGTTCCCATTAGAAAGTAGAGGGTCTGCTATACAGTTATAGGGTATGCAGTGAATCCAACGGCTGACAAATTTTAATGAAAAACCCCAATAAGAATTTAAAGACACACAGAGCAGGGCCACAGTAACAAGGTACGACATGCTCCCATTAGAAAGGAGAGGGTCTGCTATACAGTTATACGGTATGCAGTGAGTCCAACAGCTGACCAATTTTAGGAAAAAACCCACTAAGAATTTAAAGACACACAGAGCAGGGCCACAGTAACGACAAATTCCCATTAGAAATGATAGGGTCGGCTATACTGTTATAGGGTATGCAGTGAGTCCAACGGCTGACAGATTTTAGTAAAATCCCCACTAAGAATTTAAAGACACACAGAGCAGGGCCACAGTAACAAGATATGACATGTTCCCATTAGAAAGGAGAGGGTCTGCTATACAGTTATAGGGTATGCAGTGAGTCCAACGGCTGACCAAGTTTAGGAAAAAACCCACTAAGAATTTAAAGACACATAGACCAGGCCACAGTAATGACAAATTCCCATTAGAAAGGAGAGAGTCTCCCATAGTGTTGGACTATGCAGTGACTGCAAGGGCTGCCAAAATTTTGGAGGCACTTCAATGGCCCTTGGAAGAGACGTGGAGGAGCGCATCATAAAAAATTTTTACCATTAGAAAGCAGCGGGCCTCCTATACTTGTAATGCCATGCACTAAGTGTATGGGCTGACAAATGTTTACTCCTGGGGGGTATACATGAACATACTGTATAAAAAATTTTTTTTACAGGCATCATAAAAATGTAGCACCCCGAGGGCTCGGCCGCTACAGGGGTATTGCACCTCTGCCAGAGGTGTGATATTCCACTTCCGGGTAAGGATGGAGTATGGACCAGGGTTCAGTTAGCTGCATACAGCACACTCACCCCATTTCCGAGGGATAGCTCAACGGTGCTCCCATTAGACAGAAATGCAGGCACGACAGACCATGTCCCTGCCTGGAGTGGGGAGGGGGTAGGAATACCCAGTGATGTAGGAGCAGATAGGGGTTGGTTCCTGAGCGTAGATAGGAGCCCATTGGTTGCTGGTCACCTGGGCTCATGTTCTAGAGGGAGGTATAAAAGGTGGGCACCATCTTAGAACAGTGTTCAGTCAGAGAGAAGAAGTGACGGAGTGGGGGCCTCTGCAAGGGGCTCTTCTCCGTAGGCGGGCCTAGCCTCTGAGGCCCAGCCAGCACAGAAAGAAGAGAAGAAGAGAAGTTCAGTGAGTGGAGTAAGAGAAGGAGTTCAGCCAGAGAGGGCTGACAGGGAGCTGTGGCTCAGTCTGGGCCCAGCTCCACGAGGCAGGCCTAGGGTGAAGGCCAGGAACAGAAAGGAACAAGAACAGAAAGGAACAAGAACAGAAAGGAACAGAAAAGAAAGAGAGAGAGAGAAACAAAAGGGCTCAGGAACAAGACGGCAGAAGGGACCCTAAGAACCCACGAGAATACAGGGTGAAAGGTCAGGCAGATTAAGGGTACCGGATCCCAAGTTGGTGGAGGAGAAACAGCCCTCAGCCAAAGACCGGAGGTCGTGATCATTTATTGGTGCGACACCTCATCAAACCTGCTAGGAAGGCACCATATAGGACAGCGGGGAACGGGAACCACGTTTACCCGCACAAGTCCGCGGCAGCTGGACAAAAGTGGGTCACTGGTGAGGCAGGCCAGAGAAAGGATTGAAGGGGGTCCTGTGCCATGCTCCTGAACTGCCTGGGGTTGACCGAGCCCCTCACCTGGTGGACGCAGCATGGCTCGGGCGGTCATTGCTGACAGAAGTGACCCGGAGTACATGAACTGTGAGTAAAAGACATTGGACTGCAGTACGTTGTCTGTGTACTCTTTCGCTCCTCCAGCACTAACGGCACTGGGACTCTCTGCACCATCACCCCCACCATCCACTACACTGCCCTGGGGCTGCACTCTTCCCGTGGGGAGTCACACTACCTCAGCTGCATACATCATCAGCCCCAGCGGTCTGCCTTGCAGCGGCGGTTCATAATAACCGCAATCCACGGGTGGCGTAGTCGGACATCACTTAGGACTGCTAAAGGACTACCACTGGTCTGACCACCCTGAGCCACGGAACCGGGTCGGCACTACTACCCCCACCGTCTCCCTATTGCCTGGCTCCGAGTGCCCCACGGCCCAGGGGCGAGTCAAACACCCTTTAAAAAATTATGTGGGTGTTGCATCATGGACCACGGTCACCCTGGTGATATGGTGGTGGAGGATGAGGAGAAGGAGGAGGACAAGAGCAAATAGCCAAAATCAGGAAGCGTATACCCATGTGTGGGTGTGAAAAGGTGCATGGGAATACACCTCCCAAGAAAAGACTCTGGATTTGAGTTTATGTTACGCTGCTATCATTCGGTGGTGTTGAGAAGTCTGGCCCAATCCAGCCCTTGTTCATTTTTATAAGAGTCAGCCTGTCAGCATTTTCAGTTGACAGGAGGATGCGCTTATCAGTTATAATTCCACCAGCGGCACTAAAAACCCGATCTGATAAAACGCTGGCGGCAGGGCAGGCCAGGACCTCCAAGGCATAGAGAGCCAGTTCATTCCACATATCTAGCTTGGATACCCAATATTTATAAGGCACAGAGGAATCACGGAGGACGTTGGTACGGTACGGCAAGGTACTCCCTCAGCATCTTCCCAAACTTTGCACTCCTTGTGAGAGTACCCTGCGCCTCAGGGCCTGTGCGATGGGAGGGTCTGAGAAAACTCTCCCAGAACTTTGACAGTGTTCCCCTGCCTCTGCTGGATTGAAGTTGTGTCTTTCTCGCCTGTACTCCTTGGTTGTCGAACGAAGTGTGCCCTCTGCCTGCAGCGTTTTTAGATGGGAATTTTTTTAATAGTTCCGCAACAAGGGCCTTCTGGTACTGCCTCATTTTTGTACACCTGTCCGCCTCAGGAATAAGAGATATAAAGTTCTCCTTGTAGAGTGGGTCTAGAAGTGTTACCAACCAGTAATGACCTAAAATTTTGAGAATGCGAGGGTCATGGGAAAGGCAGCATAACATAAACTCAGCCATGCGTGCCAGACTACTAACAGGCAAGACTTCCGTGTCCTCACCAAGAGGATGACTGACCATGCTCTCCTCCTCCTCCTCCTCTCTGTCCTCTGGCCATCCACGCTGAACAGACGGTATGACAGCTGTGCAGATAGCACCGTCTATAGTGCATGAAACTAGTTACTGTCCTTCCTCCTCCTCCTCTTCCTCATTGTCACTCAATCCACGTTGGGATGAGATGAGGCTGGGCTGTGTGTAATCACCCTGTATGCTTAATTGCTCCATCTTATCGTGCTTTGCCTGCAATGCATCATCTTTGATTGTGAGCAGAGAGTGTTTCAGAAGACAGAGAAGCGGGATGGTGAGGCTAATTATGGCGTCATCGCCGCTCACCATCTTGGTGGAGTCCTCAAAGTTTTGGAGGATGGTACATATGTCTGACATCCACGTCCACTACTGAGGTCTTATGTGTGGAGTCTGAACTGAATACCGATAGCCTTTTTGATGCTGGTACTCAACAACTGCCCTCTTCTGCTCACAAATCCTTCCCAACATCTGCAATGTAGAGTTCCAACGTGTGGGGACATCACACACCAGTCTGTGAGCCAGAAGCTGCAAACGCTGCTGAAACACTGCAAGGGCAGCGGAAGCTGTAGCTGACTTTCTAAAATGGGCACACAGGCAGCATACTTTAACAAGCAGATCCGGCAGCTCCGGGTAGGATTTGAGTAACCGCTGAACCACGAGGTTAAGCACATAGGCCAGGCATGGTACGTGTGTGAGCTCGCCTCGCCTCAGAGCCGCCACCAGGTTCCGGCCATTGTCACACACGACCATGCCTGGCTGTAGGTTCAGCGGTTTGAGCCACAGATCTGCCTGCTCTTTCAGAGCTGTCCATAACTCTTCAGCATTGTGTGGTTTTTCACCTAAGCATATTAGCTTCAGCACAGCCTGTTGCCGCTTGGCCGAGGCAGTGCTGCAGTGCTTCCAGCTTGAGACTGATGTGGTCATTTCGGAGATGGAGGCTGAGGAGGAGGAGGAGGCTGAGGAGCATGAGGTGCAGGAGCTGTAGACCGTGGGGGCAACCATGATTGACCTAAGGCCTGCAATCCTTGGCGTCGGGAGGACGTGTTCCGTCCCAAGGTCCGACTGGGTCCCGGCTTCCACTATGTTAACCCAGTGTGCCATCAGCGAGATGTACCGTCCCTGCCCACAAGCACTTGTCCACGTTCCGTGGTTAGGTGGACTTTACCGGTAACTGCATTGTTGAGGGCACGGCTAATGTTTTTGGACACGTGCTTGTGTAATGTGGGGACGGCACACTGGGAGAAATAGTGGCGGCTGGGGACAGAGTATCGAGGGACGGCCGCCACCATTAGGTTGCGGAATGCTTCTGTCTCCACAAGCCTAAAAGGCAACATTTCGAGCCAAGCAGTCATGAATTGTGAGAATTTAGTAGTGTGGCCTGTGGGACGTTGGCTGCATATTTGCGCTTGCATTCCAAGGACTGGAGTATGAACAACTGAATGCTGCGCTGGGACAAGGACATGTACGTGCTTCCTGATGCTGCTACTTGAGAGTGTGCAATGACAGGTGCAGGGCAGGAGGCATCTTTGCATGCACTATGGACAGGGGATTGGCTTGCATGCACAACAGCAGAAGAAGCAATGGTGCCACCTGTAGACACTGTTCCTGGACCCTGGTGTTCGGCCCACAAAGTCGAGTGCTTTGCTGCCATGTGCCTGATCATGCTGGTGGTGGTCAGGCTGGTCGTTTTGCCACCCCTGCTGATGCTGGTCTGGCTCGTGATGCAAATGGCCTTTTTGGAGCTATCGGCAGAGTCTTTAAAAAACAACCAGACTCAGGAAGACCTAACAGTTGTAGTGGCAACTTCCTTCGTGTTGGTGTTACGGGAAACGGTAGCCTGCCTTCTGTCTGCGGCCACCACACTGCTTCTTCCTGCCTGTTGGGGTGCTCTGCCTCCCTCCCCCTGTGTGCTGCTGTCCTTGCTCTGCATGTCCTCCTGCCAGGTTGGGTCAGTTACTATATCATCCACCACCTCGTCTCCCACTTCTGCACCATGGTACTATTCCTGACTTTCTGCCAATTGTGTCTCATCATCGTCCACCTCTTGTGACAGTTTCCCACCGTCGCCTTCGTGTGACCGTGGATGCTCAAATATTTGGGCATCGCTACACGTGATCTCCTCTTGCCCCGCTTCAAGTGGACCGGGCGAGAGGCCCGAATCTATAAATGGAAAAGTGAACAGCTCTTCAGATTGTCCAAGTGTGGGATCAGTTGTCTCTGGGTACTCGGCATGGTGGGACGAAGGAGGATCAGGGTGAGGAATATGCGGTCCAGACTCACGGCTACTGAGACTTGACCGTGTGGAAGACAGGGTGGTGGTGGTGGTGGTGGTGGCTAAGTGACTGGAAGCATTATCCGCTATCCAACCAACAACCTTTTGACACTGATCTGGGTTCAATAGTGGTGTGCTGCGGTCCCCTAGAAATTGGGACAGGAAGGTCAGGCGAGAAGATGTGGGTGTTTGTTGTGGTACAATTTCGGCTTGCCCACGGCCTTGTCCTCGGCCTCTGCATGTACCATTACCATCACGTCCAGTTCCCCGTCCCTTGCCACGTGCCTTGCCCATTTTAAATGGAGGATAGCATCTTCCACGCTCACTACAAATGACTGAGTTTGAAGCGAAGTTATATGTGATCGGTGTGATGGAGAAAACAGAGTTTTAAATACCTGGCCTGTAAGTAAGTAGTGTGAACAGCAAACTGCTGTGAATTGCTTCACTGACACACTGAAAAAATGGAGGCCAGAAATGGCAGTATTTTCTGACAACGTATATGTGATCCGTGTGATGGAGAAAACACAGTTTTAAATAGCTGAATTTCTAGCGCTCTAATTGGAAAGGACCTGGCTGTATTCTGCAGTGCCAACAAGCAAATGGCGCAGAAAAACGGTGTTCTCTGGATTGCTTTATAAGCAAATAATGAGGATTAAGATCCAAAGAAAAGTATTCCTGGCCCCTGAGACCTGGGCCTTTGTATAGAAATATCTAACAGCAGCAGAAGGCAGAATTGGAATGGAGCCTCTTGTGCTATATGCACTGCAGTCTGCTATATACACTGCCTGCCGGCCTATATACAATGCCTGCCTGATATCTCTGCAGATGGATTAGTCCTCAGAAGGACTGTTTGTTGAGATGGATATGTGTAATGTGCGGTTTTTCTCCCTACACTACCTAATGCACGATCAAATCTCTCCCTAACGCAGCAGCAGCTCTCCCTACACTGTCTGATCCGGCGTGACTGTGATGAGCATGGCCGCGCCAGGTCAGATATAGACCTGATGACGCTGTGTGGCCAGCCAATCACTGTAATGCCCACAACCAACATGGCTATGGCATTACAGTGCATGGCAGGCAATCCCTGCATGTTCATTGGCTCTGTAAAGAGCGCCAAACATGCAGGGAGGGGACCCGACTTCCCGCCCGACCAACCCGGAAATACTCGGTGAGCGCAGAGCATCTCGAGTAGTGAGATACTCGGGCAAGCACCGAGCAGTAGCGAGCATGCTCGCTCATCACTAGTTGTCATTAAGATTTAAAAAGAGAAAACACAGAAATGTGACAGTAAATGGCTTCACCCAACCAATAACCATGAGTGGAGAAAAAGTGTTTTTGTTATCATTCAATTTATCTGAAACAAGGCCAAGAAAGGAAAAATTCTGCCGGGGTATGTAAACTTTTGAGCAGAACTGTATATGCGCCAGCCCCAGTGTCTCCTATTCTATATACTCCAGCCCCAGTGTCTCCTATTCTATATACTCCAGCTTCTTCTGTGATGTATATGCTCTAGTCCCAATGTATCCTGTGATGAATATACGCCAGCCCCAGTGTCTCCTATTCTATATACTCCAGCTTCTTCTGTGATGTATATGCTCTAGCCCCAATGTATCCTGTGATTAATATACGCCAGCCCCAGTGTCTCCTATTCTATATACTCCAGACCCAGTGTCTCCTATTCTATATACTCCAGCTTCTTGTGATGTATATGCTCTAGCCCCAATGTATCCTGTGATGAATATACGCCAGCCCCAGTGTCTCCTATTCTATATACTCCAGCCCCAGTGTCTCCTATTCTATATACTCCAGCTTCTTCTGTGATGTATATGCTCTAGCCCCAATGTATCCTGTGATGAATATACGCCAGCCCCAGTGTCTCCTATTCTATATACTCCAGCTCCAGTGTCTTCTGTGACGTAGCTAATGTAGCCCTAATGTCTCTTATGCAGAGGCGTCGCATGATAAAGCAGTGAGACACAAGCTCCCTGCCCTATCACTATCTCTTTCATATGCCACAGATCGCCATAGGCCTGCGGTTAACGAGATGTCAGCATACTCACGCAGGTGGCTCGGTGACATCATTGCATCGCTCTGCTCTGCTGTCCCGCCATGGAAGAGGAGACAGAGGCCGTGATGTAGGGAATCAGGATTAAGTGAGAATAAACTTTATTTTTTTAAATAATCGGGCAGTGGAGCCATCCTACTATATATCTGGGGTAGTGGGTCCATCATACTACATATGGAGTAGTGGGGCCATTATACTATATGTATGTGGGGCAGTGGGACCATCATAGTATATACAGGTGCATCTCACTAAATTAGAATATCTTCAAAAAGTTCATTTATTCCAGTTCTTCAATACTGTTTCAGTATGCTCCACAATCATGAGGAAGACTGCTGACTTGACAGATGTCCAGAAGGCAGTCATTGACACACTCCACAAGGTCCTAGAGTTCCAATTTTCATTTGGAAATCAAGGTCCCAGAGTCTGGAGGAAGAGTGGAGAGTCCACAATCCAAGCTGCTTGAGGTCTAGTGTGAAGGCTCCACAAT
The DNA here is from genome assembly GCF_046119375.1 of Phyllobates terribilis. Taxonomy (NCBI): domain Eukaryota; kingdom Metazoa; phylum Chordata; class Amphibia; order Anura; family Dendrobatidae; genus Phyllobates; species Phyllobates terribilis. Next base: position 396,319 of record NW_027362858.1, on the reverse strand, counting down.
CAGTGATGGTTTGGGGGGCCATGTCATCTGCTGGTGTAGGTCAACTGTGTTTTATCAAGACCAAAGTCAGCACAGCCGTCTACCAGGACATTTTACAGCGCTTCATGCTTCCCTCTGCCGACAAGCTTTTTGGAGATGGAAATGTCATTCTCCAGCAGGACTTGGCCCCTGTCCACACTGCTAAAAGTACCAATACCTGGTTTACACACAACAGTATCACTGTGCTTGATTGGCAGCAAACTCGCCTGACCTTAACCCCATAGAGAATCTATTATAGAGAATCTATGGGGTATTGTTAAGAGGAAGATGAGAGACACCAGACCCAACAATGCAAATGAGCTGAAAGACAGTTTTTTGTATTGAAGAACTGAAATAAATTAACTTTTTGATGATATTCTAATTTAGTGAGATGCACCTGTATATGGAGCAGTGGGACCATCATGCTATATATATGGAGGAGTGGGGGCATCATACTAAATATAGAGCAGTGTGTGTGTGTCACCCCAGGCCTGGATGCCACAAACAATAATCTGTTTCTGAAAGCAGGAGGGAGGTCCCCTGGTTAGGGACAATTAGCATACAGCACCTCCTGTCCCAGGCCAGCAAGGGGAGCTGGCTGCCCCTATAAAAGCTGGAACTGGGGGCAGGGTTAGAGAGAACTGGACGAAATAGCTCAGGAGTGAGACTAGTCCCAGAGAAGGAGGGACAGTTCAGCTGTAGCTGAGGAGTCCGTGAGGCAGAGGAGAAACTGCAAGCCAGGGACAGAGGCGACGAGAGCCGGTCCTGGAAGAGAACCAATCTACCGGGCATTGGGGTCCGAGGCTGTCAGGGTTACAAGCCCAGCAGCAGAGAACCAACCTGCGAGGGATTTCAGGTCCCTTGGCCTAAGAAGCCTGGAGGCTCCGCCACACAGAGGGATCAGTACATCGAGGAGCAAGCAACAGGTACCCAAGGCCTGAGTCACAAGCCATACAGGAGAGAAGTACACGGCCAGCTCAGGGACGTGGGCTATTACACCACGAAAAGGGGGATAGTCAGAAAGAGCATAGAGAGAACGGTAGGCCTACACACTCACCCTGACCAGTGGGGCTCGCCCGAATGCTCTCAGACACCCAGGCCCATTCCTAACCGGTACTGTTGGGTCATTAATAATATCTACAATAAAGACCCTGAACTGTTTGAAGTGGACTCTGAACTCTTACTATTGCGGCCTGCACTATCACCCCCAACATCCACCTACACTGCCCTGAGGCTACACTCTTCCCGTGGGGAGTTATCCTACCCCTGTGCTGCACACCAACACCAGCCTCAGCGGTCTGCCTTGCAGCGGCGGTTATCTCCAACCGCAATCCACGGGTGGCGTAGTCGGACATTCAAAACAATGATAAATAGACTGCCACCATTTGGTCTGACCACCCTGAGCCACGGGATCGGGTTGCCACTACTACCCCCATCAGCACCGTACACTAGAAGGCCCGGTTCCGTGTACCCCACGGCCCAGGGGGTGAGTCAGCTTTGGCGTAGTCGGCAGAATTGTGACCAACCCTCCACAAACGGGTATTGCGTGCCAGGAAAAGACTCTATACATATCTGAGTGAAGTTTCCCGCCATTCGGGGCCATTTCCCGCCAATCGGAGCCGTTTCCCGCCATCGGGCGCCATCTTCGGGACGCCGCTCGGGAAGAAGAAGGGCGTGGACGTCCAAAAACGCGCGAGACCTGAAGCCCCGCCCTACGCTGAGACGCTGCGCAAGGTCCTGGAAGGAGATCCAGCGGATGCCGACGTCATCACCGAGCAACGCAAGGTCCTCGCCCAGAGCATCGCGAGCGGAGCTGCGGCCTACAGAAGAGGATCGCCAGAAAGTAGGCCCGGACCGCTCCCCCAGCAGCGGCCGCCGCTACTTCTTCATCGTCCGGGCCAGCACTGCAGCAGTTAACTTCCCTGTGCTGGCCCGGCCGCGTCACTGCTAGGAGACATGGCCCTGTGCGCGGCTGTGTCTTGTAGCTGTGACGTCACGCAGTGCGCCCCGGCCTGCAGTGCTGCACCGGAAAAGAGACAGAGCAGGCAGGAGGAATTGAGCCGGGGGATGGTGAGTGTGTGTGTGTGTGGGCAGATGTGTGTGTGGGCAGGTGTGTGTGTGTATATGTGTGTGTGTGTATATGTGTGTGTGTGTGTGTGGGCAGGTGTTTGTGTGGGCAGGTGTCTGTGTGGGCAGGTGTGTGTGTGTGTATATGTGTGTGTGTGTGTATATGTGTGTGTGTGTGGGCAGGTGTCTGTGTGGGCAGGTGTCTGTGTGGGCAGGTGTGTGTGTGTGTGGGCAGGTGTGTGTGTGGGCAGGTGTGTGTATATGGGTGTGTGTGTGTGTTTGTGGGCAGGTGTGTGTGTGTGTGGGCAGGTGTGTGTGTGTGGGCAGGTGTGTGTGTGTGGGCAGGTGTGTGTGTGGGCAGGTGTGTGTGTGTGTGTGTGTGTGTGTGTGTGTGTGTGTGTAGTGTAGTGTAGTGTAGTGTAGTGTAGTGTGAGTGTATTAATATAGTCATCTACCTCCTTCTCCTGAAGAATGTGGCAGTAGATCAGTACAGTAACACACACCACACTACATACACATATAAGCAGCTTTAGTATAAAGAATCCTCATGGGGGGGCTTCTTTAAGTGAGATGGAGGTATGGCATGAGACCACTTGTCTCTGCCGAATGTCTGCGCAGGGCCTGTGCGGCTAGCAGTTTTACTGGCCCATTGTGATTGGCCCCTTAGCAGGTTTATTGCATGTATCCGGCAGTTTGTCATATTAGTAAGTCTTTAAAACCTTTCAGAAATTACAGTACATAGTTGGGGTTTGTGCACACTGAGTTTTTGAGGAGTCTTTGGAGCAGAAACGGAGTGGAAACTCACCTCAAAAATGTAAAACTTCTCAAAAACTTGGAGGTTCAGTTTCTGCTTTGAAAGCGTCAAAAAGACTCCTTGTACTCACAGCCTTAGTATGATTGAGAAAAAGACATGTCCATCAAGTTCTATGGAGTGATTGGTAAGGGGTGTAGATCCATCCATAATGTCTGATCCAATGCTTCACTAGAGCCTAAAGCTGGAAAATCTGGGTTATGTTAATAAAAAATAAACCTTAAAAAAACAGTTTTCTGCCCTTTTCTTTCTGGTGTCCTGCATGTGGTTTTCTTCTGTAGAATACACTAGATGTACGAGTATACAAGTATTCCATGTTACCTCTGTGAAGTTACTGAGCATTCACATCACTTTGTAGAAAGCACCATGTCCATGTACCTGAACATCGCTGGTTGTATGGGGATCAGAGCCAAAAAAGGGGAAAAAAAGGGCCCGATTTGTGATGTGTTTTTAAGTCACTTTTCTTTTGATGTCTTTTAGTATTCCTACATATTTTTGCGCCTGATTCTTATAAATTGTGCGTGTGGTTTCATGAATTTGGGTGGATTTAGCACAAGTCTCATATGTTCGACTGCAATGTCGCAAAAAAACGGAGTAAAAATGACAGCTGTCTATAGAATAATTTGGGGTGGGGGCCTAGTACATTTCTGCAGAAGGGTCTAGGCTATTTTTGCTCTCACTTGAGAGCTTGAGGAAGGTGAGTGTTTTTTGCTCCTTTCATGTGGTGTTGGTGCAGTGTGTCGGCCATTGTTGCTGTGGTTTTGTGCTTGTGGGGCGGCGTGGCCTGGAGTCATGGGGACTCGGTCTGGCAGCATGGGTGCTGTGAGGCACCGGGCCGCCCGCCCTGCTGGTGCATTGTCGCTGCGGCGGTGGGTGGCGCACGGCTCCGCTCCCGTTCAGGCAGGAAATGTTAGGACCCACTATGAGGTTTGCCGTGACGTGGCAGTGGGCTTCATACAGTCTGATCATTACATCAAATGGATGAGTTTTTGGAGGTGCGCTCCATGCTCCTTTTTTTTACATTTCTGTAAAGACTTTGTAACATTTTAAATAAACCCAGGCGAAGACATAAAATAGACTTTACAAAAGGGGCAAATTAAAACCGTATAAGGAAGAAATGAGAAACAGCCAAAAACACAGAAAACCACACAAAAATGTGCAAATGAAAACATGGATTGGGTCCAAAGATAATTATTATAGAGCGATTGATACCTTTAGATATAAAAAGGGACTTAAAATGGGAGTTGTATCACAGCTCAATACAACCTACTTTATATTTCACCAAATACATTAATGTAATTATAGCGGAGCATGGTATGGATGGTGTATATAAACATGCAGACAAGATGGCGGTATGTTATCGTACCTATAGCAGTGCATGGTATGGATGGTGTATATAAACATGCAGACAAGATGGCGGTATATTATCGTACCTATAGCGGTGCATGGTATGGTATGGATGGTGTATATAAACATGCAGACAAGATGGCGGTATATTATTATACCTATAGCGGTGCATGGTATGGTATGGATGGTGTATATAAACATGCAGAGAACATGGCGGTATATTATTATACCTATAGCGGTGCATAGTATGGATGATGTATATAAACATGCAGACAAGATGGCGGTATATTATCATACCTATAGCGGTGCATAGTATGGATGGTGTATATAAACATGCAGACAAGATGGCGGTATATTATCATACCTATAGCGGTGCATAGTATGGATGGTGTATATAAACATGCAGACAAGATGGCGGTATATTATTATACCTATAGCGGTGCATAGTATGGATGGTGTATATAAACATGCAGACAAGATGGCGGTATATTATCGTACCTATAGCGGTGCATGGTATGGTATGGATGGTGTATATAAACATGCAGACAAGATGGCGGTATATTATCGTACCTATAGTGGGTGCATGATATGGATGGTGTATAGAAACATGCAGACAAGATGGCGGTATATTATTAAACCTATAGTGGTGCATAGTATGGATGGTGTATATAAACATGCAGACAACATGGCGGTATATTATTATACCTATAGCGGTGCATAGTATGGATGGTGTATGTAAACATGCAGACAAGATGGCGGTATATTATTATACCTATAGTGGTGCATAGTATGGATGGTGTATATAAACATGCAGACAAGATGGCGGTATATTATCGTACCTATAGCGATGCATAGTATGGATGGTGTATATGAACATGCAGACAAGATGGCGGTATATTATCGTACCTATAGCGGTGCATGGTATGGATGGTGTATATAAACATGCAGACAACATGGCGGTATATTATCATACCTATAGCGGTGCATGGTATGGATGGTGTATATAAACATGCAGACAACATGGCGGTATATTATTATACCTATAGCGGTGCATAGTATGGATGGTGTATAGAAACATGCAGACAAGATGGCGGTATATTATTATACCTATAGTGGTGCATAGTATGGATGGTGTATATAAACATGCAGACAAGATGGCGGTATATTATCGTACCTATAGCGGTGCATAGTATGGATGGTGTATATGAACATGCAGACAAGATGGCGGTATATTATCGTACCTATAGCGGTGCATGGTATGGATGGTGTATATAAACATGCAGACAAGATGGCGGTATATTATCATACCTATAGCGGTGCATGGTATGGTGTGGATGGTGTATATAAACATGCAGACAAGATGGCGGTATATTATCGTACCTATAGCGGTGCATGGTATGGATGGTGTATATAAACATGCAGACAAGATGGCGGTATATTATCGTACCTATAGTGGTGCATGGTATGGTATGGATGGTGTATATAAACATGCAGACAAGATGGCGGTATATTATCATACCTATAGCGGTGCATGGTATGGATGGTGTATATAAACATGCAGACAAGATGGCGGTATATTATCGTACCTATAGCGGTGCATGGTATGGTATGGATGGTGTATATAAACATGCAGACAAGATGGCGGTATATTATCGTACCTATAGTGGGTGCATGATATGGATGGTGTATAGAAACATGCAGACAAGATGGCGGTATATTATTATACCTATAGTGGTGCATAGTATGGATGGTGTATATAAACATGCAGACAACATGGCGGTATATTATTATACCTATAGCGGTGCATAGTATGGATGGTGTATGTAAACATGCAGACAAGATGGCGGTATATTATTATACCTATAGTGGTGCATAGTATGGATGGTGTATATAAACATGCAGACAAGATGGCGGTATATTATCGTACCTATAGCGATGCATAGTATGGATGGTGTATATGAACATGCAGACAAGATGGCGGTATATTATCGTACCTATAGCGGTGCATGGTATGGATGGTGTATATAAACATGCAGACAACATGGCGGTATATTATCATACCTATAGCGGTGCATGGTATGGATGGTGTATATAAACATGCAGACAACATGGCGGTATATTATTATACCTATAGCGGTGCATAGTATGGATGGTGTATATGAACATGCAGACAAGATGGCGGTATATTATTATACCTATAGTGGTGCATAGTATGGATGGTGTATGTAAACATGCAGACAAGATGGCGGTATATTATTATACCTATAGTGGTGCATAGTATGGATGGTGTATATAAACATGCAGACAAGATGGCGGTATATTATCGTACCTATAGCGGTGCATAGTATGGATGGTGTATATGAACATGCAGACAAGATGGCGGTATATTATCGTACCTATAGCGGTGCATGGTATGGATGGTGTATATAAACATGCAGACAAGATGGCGGTATATTATCATACCTATAGCGGTGCATGGTATGGTATGGATGGTGTATATAAACATGCAGACAAGATGGCGGTATATTATCGTACCTATAGCGGTGCATGGTATGGATGGTGTATATAAACATGCAGACAAGATGGCGGTATATTATCGTACCTATAGTGGTGCATGGTATGGTATGGATGGTGTATATAAACATGCAGACAAGATGGCGGTATATTATCATACCTATAGCGGTGCATGGTATGGATGGTGTATATAAACATGCAGACAAGATGGCGGTATATTATCGTACCTATAGCGGTGCATGGTATGGTATGGATGGTGTATATAAACATGCAGAAAAGATGGCGGTATATTATCGCACCTATAGCGGTGCATAGTATGGATGGTGTATATGAACATGCAGACAACATGGCGGTATATTATCGTACCTATAGCGGTGCATGGTATGGTATGGATGGTGTATATAAACATGCAGACAAGATGGCGGTATATTATCGTAACTATAGCGGTGCATGGTATGGTATGGATGGTGTATATAAACATGCAGACAAGATGGCGGTATATTATCGTACCAATAGATGTGCATGGTATGGTATGGATGGTGTATATAAACATGCAGACAAGATGGCGGTATATTATCGTACCTATAGCGGTGCATGGTATGGTATGGATGGTGTATATAAACATGCAGACAAGATGGCGGTATATTATCGTACCTATAGCGGTGCATGGTATGGTATGGATGGTGTATATAAACATGCAGACAAGATGGCGGTATATTATCGTACCTATAGCGGTGCATGGTATGGTATGGATGGTGTATATAAACATGCAGACAACATGGCGGTATATTATCATACCTATAGCGGTGCATGGTATGGTATGGATGGTGTATATAAACATGCAGACAAGATGGCGGTATATTATCGTACCTATAGCGGTGCATGGTATTGATGGTGTATATAAACATGCAGACAAGATGGCGGTATATTATCATACCTATAGCAGTGCATGGTATGGATGGTATATATAAACATGCAGACAAGATGGCGGTATATTATCGTACCTATAGCGGTGCATGGTATGGTATGGATGGTGTATATAAACATGCAGACAACATGGCGGTATATTATCGTACCTATAGCGGTGCATGGTATGGTATGGATGGTGTATATAAACATGCAGACAAGATGGCGGTATATTATCGTACCTATAGCGGTGCATGGTATGGTATGCATGGTGTATATAAACATGCAGACAAGATGGCGGTATATTATTATACCTATAGCGGTGCATAGTATGGATGGTGTATATAAACATGCAGACAACATGGCGGTATATTATCGTACCTATAGCGGTGCATGGTATGGATGGTGTATATAAACATGCAGACAACATGGCGGTATATTATCGTACATATAGCGGTGCATGGTATTGATGGTGTATATAAACATGCAGACAAGATGGCGGTATATTATCATACCTATAGCAGTGCATGGTATGGATGGTATATATAAACATGCAGACAAGATGGCGGTATATTATCGTACCTATAGCGGTGCATGGTATGGTATGGATGGTGTATATAAACATGCAGACAAGATGGCGGTATATTATCATACCTATAGCGGTGCATGGTATGGTATGGATGGTGTATATAAACATGCAGACAACATGGCGGTATATTATCATACCTATAGCGGTGCATGGTATGGTATGGATGGTGTATATAAACATGCAGAGAAGATGGCGGTATATTATCATACCTATAGCGGTGCATGGTATGGTATGGATGGTGTATATAAACATGCAGACAAGATGGCGGTATATTATCATACCTATAGCGGTGCATGGTATGGTATGGATGGTGTATATAAACATGCAGACAAGATGGCGGTATATTATCGTACCTATAGTGGTGCATAGTATGGATGGTGTATATAAACATGCAGACAACATGGCGGTATATTATCGTACATATAGCGTTGCATGGTATGGATGGTGTATATAAACATGCAGAGAAGATGGCGGTATATTATCATACCTATAGTGGTGCATGGTATGGTATGGATGGTGTATATAAACATGCAGACAACATGGCGGTATATTATCGTACCTATAGCGGTGCATGGTATGGATGGTGTATATAAACATGCAGACAAGATGGCGGTATATTATCATACCTATAGCGGTGCATGGTATGGATGGTGTATATAAACATGCAGACAACATGGCGGTATATTATCGTACATATAGCGTTGCATGGTATGGATGGTGTATATAAACATGCAGACAAGATGGCGGTATATTATCGTACCTATAGTGGTGCATAGTATGGATGGTGTATATAAACATGCAGACAACATGGCGGTATATTATCGTACATATAGCGTTGCATGGTATGGATGGTGTATATAAACATGCAGACAAGATGGCGGTATATTATCGTACCTATAGCGGTGCATGGTATGGATGGTGTATATAAACATGCAGAGAAGATGGCGGTATATTATCGTACCTATAGCGGTGCATGGTATGGTATGGATGGTGTATATAAACATGCAGACAAGATGGCGGTATATTATTGTACCTATAGCGGTGCATGGTATGGTATGGATGGTGTATATAAACATGCAGACAAGATGGCGGTATATTATCGTACCTATAGCGGTGCATGGTATGATATGGATGGTGTATATAAACATGCAGACAAGATGGCGGTATATTATCATACCTATAGCGGTGCATGGTATGCATGGTGTATATAAACATGCAGACAAGATGGCGGTATATTATTATACCTATAGCGGTGCATAGTATGGATGGTGTATATAAACATGCAGACAACATGGCGGTATATTATCGTACCTATAGTGGTGCACAGTATGGATGGTGTATATAAACATGCAGACAAGATGGTGGTATATTATCGTACCTATAGCGGTGCATGGTATGGATGGTGTATATAAACATGCAGAGAAGATGGCGGTATATTATCATACCTATAGCGGTGCATGGTATGGATGGTGTATATAAACATGCAGAGAAGATGGCGGTATATTATCATACCTATAGCGGTGCATGGTATGGATGGTGTATATAAACATGCAGACAAGATGGCGGTATATTATCGTAAATATAGCGGTGCATGGTATGGTATGGATGGTGTATATAAACATGCAGACAAGATGGCGGTATATTATCGTACCTATAGCGGTGCATGATATGGTATGGATGGTGTATATAAACATGCAGACAAGATGGCGGTATATTATCGTACCTATAGCGGTGCATGGTATGGTATGGATGGTGTATATAAACATGCAGACAAGATGGCGGTATATTATCATACCTATAGCGGTGCATGGTATGGTATGGATGGTGTATATAAACATGCAGACAAGATGGCGGTATATTATCGTACCTATAGCGGTGCATGGTATGGTATGGATGGTGTATATAAACATGCAGACAAGATGGCGGTATATTATCATACCTATAGCGGTGCATGGTATGGTATGGATGGTGTATATAAACATGCAGACAAGATGGCGGTATATTATCGTACCTATAGCAGTGCATGGTATGGATCGTGTATATAAACATGCAGACAAGATGGCGGTATATTATCGTACCTATAGCGGTGCATGGTATGGTATGGATGGTGTATATAAACATGCAGACAAGATGGCGGTATATTATCATACCTATAGCGGGTGCATGGTATGGATGGTGTATATAAACATGCAGACAAGATGGCGGTATATTATTATACCTATAGCGGTGCATGGTATGATATGGATGGTGTATATAAACATGCAGACAAGATGGCGGTATGTTATCGTACCTATAGCAGTGCATGGTATGGATCGTGTATATAAACATGCAGACAAGATGGCGGTATATTATCGTACCTATAGCGGTGCATGGTATGGTATGGATGGTGTATATAAACATGCAGACAAGATGGCGGTATATTATTATACCTATAGCGGTGCATGGTATGGTATGGATGGTGTATATAAACATGCAGACAAGATGGCGGTATATTATCGTACCTATAGCAGTGCATGGTATGGATCGTGTATATAAACATGCAGACAAGATGGCGGTATATTATCGTACCTATAGCGGTGCATGGTATGGTATGGATGGTGTATATAAACATGCAGACAAGATGGCGGTATATTATCATACCTATAGCGGGTGCATGGTATGGATGGTGTATATAAACATGCAGACAAGATGGCGGTATATTATCATACCTATAGCAGTGCATGGTATGGATGGTGTATATAAACATGCAGACAAGATGGCAGTATATTATCATACCTATAGCGGTGCATGGTATGGTATGAATGGTGTATATAAACATGCAGACAAGATGGCGGTATATTATCGTACCTATAGCGGTGCATGGTATGGATGGTGTATATAAACATGCAGACAAGATGGCGGTATATTATCGTACCTATAGCAGTGCATGGTATGGATGGTGTATATAAACATGCAGACAAGATGGCGGTATATTATCGTACCTATAGTGGTGCATGGTATGGTATGAATGGTGTATATAAACATGCAGACAAGATGGCGGTATATTATCGTACCTATAGCGGTGCATGGTATGGATGGTGTATACAAACATGCAGACAAGATGGCGGTATATTATCGTACCTATAGCGGTGCATGGTATGGTATGGATGGTGTATATAAACATGCAGACAAGATGGCGGTATATTATCATACCTATAGCAGTGCATGGTATAGATGGTGTATATAAACATGCAGACAAGATGGCGGTATATTATCATACCTATAGCGGTGCATGGTATGGTATGGATGGTGTATATAAACATGCAGACAAGATGGCGGTATATTATCGTACCTATAGCGGCGCATGGTATGGTATGGATGGTGTATATAAACATGCAGACAAGATGGCGGTATATTATCATACCTATAGCGGTGCATGGTATGGTATGGATGGTGTATATAAACATGCAGACAAGATGGCGGTATATTATCGTACCTATAGCGGTGCATGGTATGGTATGGATGGTGTATATAAACATGCAGACAAGATGGCGGTATATTATCATACCTATAGCGGGTGCATGGTATGGATGGTGTATATAAACATGCAGACAAGATGGCGGTATATTATCATACCTATAGCGGGTGCATGGTATGGATGGTGTATATAAACATGCAGACAAGATGGCGGTATATTATCGTAGCTATAGCGGGTGCATGATATGGATGGTGTATATAAACATGCAGACAAGATGGCGGTATATTATCGTACCTATAGCGGTGCATGATATGGATGGTGTATATAAACATGCAGACAAGATGGCGGTATATTATCGTAGCTATAGCGGTGCATGGTATGGATGGTGTATATAAACATGCAGACAAGATGGCGGTATATTATCGTACCTATAGCAGTGCATAGTATGGATGGTGTATATAAAGATGCAGACAAGATGGCGGTATATTATCGTACCTATAGCGGTGCATGGTATGGTATGGATGGTGTATATAAACATGCAGACAAGATGGCGGTATATTATTATACCTATAGCGGTGCATGGTATGATATGGATGGTGTATATAAACATGCAGACAAGATGGCGGTATATTATCATACCTATAGCAGTGCATGGTATGGATGGTGTATATAAACATGCAGACAAGATGGCGGTATATTATCGTACCTATAGCAGTGCATGGTATGGTATGGATGGTGTATATAAACATGCAGACAAGATGGCGGTATATTATCGTACCTATAGCGGTGCATGGTATGGATGGTGTATATAAACATGCAGACAAGATGGCGGTATATTATCGTACCTATAGCGGTGCATGATATGGATGGTGTATATAAACATGCAGACAAGATGGCGGTATATTATCGTACCTATAGCGGTGCATGATATGGATGGTGTATATAAACATGCAGACAACATGGTGGTATATTATCGTACCTATAGCGGTGCACAGTATGGATGGTGTATATAAACATGCAGAGAACATGGCGGTATATTATCGTACCTATAGTGGTGCACAGTATGGATGGTGTATATAAACATGCAGAGAAGATGGCGGTATATTATCGTACCTATAGCGGTGCATGGTATGGTATGGATGGTGTATATAAACATGCAGACAAGATGGCGGTATATTATCATACCTATAGCGGTGCATGGTATGGATGGTGTATATAAACATGCAGAGAAGATGGCGGTATATTATCGTACCTATAGAGGTGCATGGTATGGATGGTGTAAATAAACATGCAGACAAGATGGCGGTATATTATCATACCTATAGCGGTGCATGGTATGGTATGGATGGTGTATATAAACATGCAGACAACATGGCGGTATATTATCGTACCTATAGCGGTGCATGGTATGGATGGTGTATATGAACATGCAGACAAGATGGCGGTATATTATCATACCTATAGCGGTGCATGGTATGGTATGGATGGTGTATATAAACATGCAGACAAGATGGCGGTATATTATCGTACCTATAGCAGTGCATGGTATGGTATGGATGGTGTATATAAACATGCAGACAAGATGGCGGTATATTATCATACCTATAGCGGTGCATGGTATGGTATGGATGGTGTATATAAACATGCAGACAAGATGGCGGTATATTATCGTACCTATAGCGGTGCATAGTATGGATGGTGTATATAAACATGCAGACAACATGGTGGTATATTATCGTACCTATAGTGGTGCATGGTATGGATGGTGTATATAAACATGCAGACAACATGGCGGTATATTATCATACCTATAGCGGTGCATGGTATGGATGGTGTATATAAACATGCAGACAACATGGCGGTATATTATCGTACCTATAGCGGTGCATGGTATGGATGGTGTATATAAACATGCAGACAAGATGGCGGTATATTATCGTACCTATAGCGGTGCATGGTATGGATGGTGTATATAAACATGCAGACAAGATGGCGGTATATTATTATACCTATAGCGGTGCATGGTATGGATGGTGTATATAAACATGCAGACAACATGGCGGTATATTATCGTACCTATAGCGGTGCATGGTATGGATGGTGTATATAAACATGCAGACAAGATGGCGGTATATTATCGTACCTATAGCGGTGCATGGTATGGTATGGATGGTGTATATAAACATGCAGACAACATGGCGGTATATTATCGTACCTATAGCGGTGCATGGTATGGATGGTGTATATAAACATGCAGACAAGATGGCGGTATATTATCATACCTATAGCGGTGCATGGTATGGTATGGATGGTGTATATAAACATGCAGACAAGATGGCGGTATATTATCGTACCTGTAGCGGTGCATGGTATGGTATGGATGGTGTATATAAACATGCAGACAAGATGGCGGTATATTATCGTACCTATAGCGGTGCATGGTATGGATGGTGTATATAAACATGCAGACAAGATGGCGGTATATTATCATACCTATAGCGGTGCATGGTATGGTATGGATGGTGTATATAAACATGCAGACAAGATGGCGGTATATTATCGTACCTATAGCGGTGCATAGTATGGATGGTGTATATAAACATGCAGACAACATGGTGGTATATTATCGTACCTATAGTGGTGCATAGTATGGATGGTGTATATAAACATGCAGACAACATGGCGGTATATTATCGTACCTATAGCGGTGCATGGTATGGATGGTGTATATGAACATGCAGACAACATGGCGGTATATTATCGTACCTATAGCGGTGCATGGTATGGATGGTGTATATAAACATGCAGACAAGATGGCGGTATATTATCGTACCTATAGCGGTGCATGGTATGGTATGGATGGTGTATATAAACATGCAGACAACATGGCGGTATATTATCGTACCTATAGCGGTGCATGGTATGGATGGTGTATATAAACATGCAGACAAGATGGCGGTATATTATCATACCTATAGCGGTGCATGGTATGGTATGGATGGTGTATATAAACATGCAGACAAGATGGCGGTATATTATCGTACCTATAGCGGTGCATGGTATGGTATGGATGGTGTATATAAACATGCAGACAACATGGCGGTATATTATCGTACCTATAGCGGTGCATGGTATGGATGGTGTATATAAACATGCAGACAAGATGGCGGTATATTATCATACCTATAGCGGTGCATGGTATGGTATGGATGGTGTATATAAACATGCAGACAAGATGGCGGTATATTATCGTACCTATAGCGGTGCATGGTATGGTATGGATGGTGTATATAAACATGCAGACAAGATGGCGGTATATTATCGTACCTATAGCGGTGCATGGTATGGTATGGATGGTGTATATAAACATGCAGACAAGATGGCGGTATATTATCGTACCTATAGCGGTGCATGGTATGGTATGGATGGTGTATATAAACATGTAGACAAGATGGCGGTATATTATCGTGCCTATAGCGGTGCATAGTATGGATGGTGTATATAAACATGCAGACAACATGGTGGTATATTATCGTACCTATAGTGGTGCATAGTATGGATGGTGTATATGAACATGCAGACAACATGGCGGTATATTATCATACCTATAGCGGTGCATGGTATGGTATGCATGGTGTATATAAACATGCAGACAAGATGGCGGTATATTATCGTAGCTATAGCGGGTGCATGATATGGATGGTGTATATGAACATGCAGACAAGATGGCGGTATATTATCGTACCTATAGCGGTGCATAGTATGGATGGTGTATATGAACATGCAGACAACATGGTGGTATATTATTATACCTATAGCGGTGCATAGTATGGATGGTGTATATAAATATGCAGACAAGATGGCGGTATATTATCGTACCTATAGCGGTGCATGATATGGATGGTGTATATAAACATGCAGACAAGATGGCGGTATATTATTATACCTATAGCGGTGCATAGTATGGATGGTGTATATAAACATGCTGACAACATGGCGGTATATTATCGTACATATAGCGGTGCATAGTATGGATGGTGTATATAAACATGCAGACAAGATGGCGGTATATTATCATACCTATAGCGGTGCATGGTATGGATGGTGTATATAAACATGCAGACAAGATGGCGGTATATTATCGTACCTATAGTGGTGCATAGTATGGATGGTGTATATAAACATGCAGACAACATGGCGGTATATTATCGTACCTATAGCAGTGCATGGTATGGATGGTATATATAAACATGCAGACAAGATGGCGGTATATTATCGTACCTATAGCGGTGCATGGTATGGTATGGATGGTGTATATAAACATGCAGACAAGATGGCGGTATATTATCATACCTATAGCGGTGCATGGTATGGTATGGATGGTGTATATAAACATGCAGACAACATGGCGGTATATTATCGTACCTATAGCGGTGCATGGTATGGATGGTGTATATAAACATGCAGAGAAGATGGCGGTATATTATCGTACCTATAGCGGTGCATGGTATGGTATGGATGGTGTATATAAACATGCAGACAACATGGCGGTATATTATCGTACCTATAGCGGTGCATGGTATGGATGGTGTATATAAACATGCAGACAAGATGGCGGTATATTATCATACCTATAGCGGTGCATGGTATGGATGGTGTATATAAACATGCAGACAACATGGCGGTATATTATCGTACATATAGCGGTGCATGGTAAGGATGGTGTATATAAACATGCAGACAAGATGGCGGTATATTATCATACCTATAGCGGTGCATGGTATGGATGGTGTATATAAACATGCAGACAAGATGGCGGTATATTATCATACCTATAGTGGTGCATAGTATGGATGGTGTATATAAACATGCAGGCAACATGGCGGTATATTATCGTACCTATAGCAGTGCATGGTATGGATGGTGTATATAAACATGCAGAGAAGATGGCGGTATATTATCGTACCTATAGCGGTGCATGGTATGGATGGTGTATATAAACATGCAGACAAGATGGCGGTATATTATCATACCTATAGCGGTGCATAGTATGGATGGTGTATATAAACATGCAGACAACATGGCGGTATATTATCGTACATATAGCGGTGCATGGTATGGATGGTGTATATAAACATGCAGACAAGATGGTGGTATATTATCGTACCTATAGCGGTGCATGGTATGGATGGTGTATATAAACATGCAGAGAAGATGGCGGTATATTATCGTACCTATAGCGGTGCATAGTATGGATGGTGTATATAAACATGCAGACAACATGGCGGTATATTATCGTACCTATAGCGGTGCATGGTACTGGCTGTGCAGGGATATGGACTGTTGCAGCTTCTCTACTGTGGCAGCACTGAGAGATAGGAGACAAATCGTAAGTGATGTGAATGGCTTCTAGAGACATAAGTGAAACATGACAGGACTCGGCTCTGCACAGATGCACAATATGATCTAGAGAGCAATTACAATGCCACCTTGGGCCATGTAGCCAGTGTCTGGGAACATGTAGTGACTAGTGATGAGCGAGCGTGCTCGTTTAACCCTTTAAACGAGCACACTCGGGTACTCGCTGAGTAGTTTTGTCGTGTTCAGCATTTCCGTTGCAGCCGGGGCGGCTGCATGTATCGCGGCTGTTACACAGCTGTGACACATGCAGGGATTGCCTGTTTGTTATCCAGTCTCTGCATGTGTCACAGCTGTGTAACAGCCGCGACACATGCAGCTGCTGCGGCTGCTACCGATATGCACAGCACGCCGAAACTACTTGGCGAGTACCCGAGCGTGCTCGTTTAAAGGGTTAAACGAGCACGCTCGCTCATCACTAGTAGCGACATCATACATATGCTAATATTTCAATATTCAGCCAATTCTTGCATGGCCCCCTTACAGTGCACGCCGTCCATATCCCCCCGCACTGTAAACCTTTCAGAACGTTCCCTTTGTTCTACTGAACAATAATGTAATTTGTGGCTTCAGCGGCTTTCTGCAGATTAGACGTCCAGTTTCCACAGGACACATAAAGGGCTTTTATTACCCTTTAACTTATCAAAGAGATCTACTGACAGCACAGTTCTGCAATTAAAGGGAATGTGTCATCAGAAAATGACCAGGACTTTATGTTAAAGGTAACCTGTCAGCTCCCCCGAGATCACAAACCGTCACCATGTATTTATTTCTCACTTTATACCCGTCCTAACAAACCCCTTTTAGTGGCTTTCTGATTTCTGCATTTGGCGAAAATCTATTTTATAATTGTGGTGGCAATTTGCTAATTAGAGGGTGACTAGTGGTGGGGCGCGTTGCAATGCCCCCACAAATATTCACCTACTTATTATCACGGCCGCAGTTATAAAAATGTTAGAAATCAGTAAGCCACTATTAATGGGCTCTTTACACAGGGTACAAAAAGATGAATAAATCCATGGTGGCGCTTCGGGAGGCATGAGAAAGCTGACAGCTTCTCTTTACATGTTATTTTTAACTACTGAGTTTTTTTTCGATTTTCCATAACACAATCTAGATAAAAAAAAATGCAAACTGGCCATTAATCCTAATACTAGACTCAAACTTCTTATTCTGTTCACAAGGCTTTGCATCAGTCTCATGATCATCACAGACAGGATAATAATGAAAGGTAACAATGAATATAGAAAAGAATCCACCATTCACAAGAGGTGATATCACTGTCCCGCAGGCGCCATCTTCTCTAGCCCCGTATCCGCCACATTACCTCGCTCAGCTCATGCCGTCTTTGCTGGTTTTCATTTGAGTCAGAAGCTCATACTGGAAGAGAAGAAAAACACAAGGAAATGAGGATGAATTCACACGGGCCCCATTTGCTGCAGCTTTTACGGCCAGATCAGAGCAGGTTTATAAGGTAAGTGGATGAGACTTTACAAATCTCATCCGCAAACTGTAAAGATTGCCCATATAGAAAAATGAGAACGCCAAAGATGTTCCAAATCCCGGCATGTCATTGTGGGGTGAAAATACAGCAGATTATCAATGTGAATTTCACCAACTTCAATATAGCAAGGGTGAGATTGTCAGAATTCCTCAGCACAATCCACAAATGAACCAAACCTACCGTAAAGACTGCGCCTGCCATGTCAGCCCCATCCACAGTGGCTTACCTTATCTAATAATGCTTGTCGCTTTGACTCCAGAATTGGCTCAATTTGAAGATTATTTTCTGGATTAAAAAAATAAAAAAAAATTCTATATTAATATACACATACAGAGGATGAAATAAGTATTGAACATGTCACCAATTGTCTAAGTAAATATATTACTAAAGGTGCTATTGACATGAAATTCTCACCAGATGTCGGTAACAACCCATCCAGTCCACACAGGCAAAGAAATCAAATCATAGATGTCCATGAATTATGTGTAATAATGAGAAATGACACAGGAAAAAGGTACTGAACACATGAAGAGAGAGAGAGAGAGGCAAAAAGCCATGGAAAGTCATGACACCAGCTGAAATCTATCAGTAATTAGAAACCCATCCTGCCACTTAGTGAAAAATAATATTAGGTGGTTCAACTGATGGCCTAGAAAAAGGTGTCTCGCTAGCAAGATGCCACACAAGAAACATCTCATGATGGGTAAAACCAGTGAGCGGTCTCAAGACCTCCGCAACCTAATTGTTGCAAAACATACTGACGGTATTGGTTACAGAAGAATTTCTAAATTACTGAAGGCTCCAGTGAGCACTGCTGGGGCCATAATCCAGAAATGTAAAGAACATAATTTCATAATAAACCGGCCACGACCAGGTGCTCCCCGCAAGATTTCAAACAGAGGAGTGAAATTAATTATCAAAAGAGTTGTCCATGACCAAGGACCACCTGTGGAGAGTTACAGAAAGACCAGGAATCAGCAATTGTTTCAAAGAAAACTATAAGTGATGCACTCAACCTCCATGGTCTGTATGCACGCTTAGCACGCAAGACTCCATTGCTGAACAAAAAGCATGTTGACGCGTGTTTAACGTTTGCTCAACAATATTTAGACAAGCCTGTGAAATACTGGGAGAATATAGTCTGGTCAGATGAGACCAAAATTGAACTCTTTGGATGTCATAATACACACCATGTTTGGAGGCCAAAAGACACTGCATATCACCCCCAAAACACCATACTAACAGTGAAGTTTGGAGGTGGGAACATCATGGTGTTGGGCTGTTTTTCAGCATACGGCAATCTTCATATTAATGAAGGAAGGAGGAATGGATAAATGTACGAGACATTCTTGATAAAAATCGGCTGCAATCTACCAGGATGATGATGAAACAAGGGTGGACATTTCAGCAAGACAATGATCCCAAACACACAGCCAAGGAAACGCTCAATTGTTTTCAGAGAGAGATAATTAAAGCTGCTAAACTGGCCCACCCAATCACCTGACCTGAATCCAACACAATATTTATAGAAGGAACTGAAGCTCAGAGTTCATAGAAGGAGCCCAAGAGATCTTCTGGATTTGTAGCGTGTTTGTGTGGAGGAATGGGACAAAATCACACCTGAGCAATGCATGCGACTAGTTTCTCCATACAGGATGAATCTTGAAGCTGTCAACACCAACAAAGGCTTGTGTACGAAGTATTAAATACATTTCAGTAAGCATAGTCAATACTTTTTCCCCGTGTAATTTCTCATTATTACACATAACTTAATTTATGGACATCTATTGTTTTATTTCTTTGCCTATGTGCATTGGATGGTCTGTTACTGATATCTGGGGAGAATTTCATGCCTATAGCACCTTTAGTAACATAGTTACTTAGAAAATTGGTGAAGTGTGAGTATTTCACCTGCTGTGTATATCCAGTGGGGAAAATAAGTATTTGATACACTGCCGATTTTGCAAGTTTTCCCACCTACAAAGAATGGAGAGGTCTGTATTTTTTTTTTTATCGTAGGTATACTTCAACTGTGAGAGACAGAAGAAGAATCCAGAAAATCACACTGTATGATTTTTACATAATTAATTAGCATTTTATTGATTGAAATAAGTATGCGATACAATAGAAAAACAGAACGTAATATTTGGTACAGAAACCTTTGTTTGCAATTACAGAGGTCAGAAGTAGTGTTGAGCATTCCGATACTGAAATATCGGGTATCGGCCGATATTCGCGGTATCGGAATTCCGATACTTAATTCCGATACTTTTACAATATCGAATACCGGAATCGGAAGTTCCCATAATGCCTGCGCTCTGCAGTGTCTCTGAAGGATGACAAGCTGGATGGCAGCGCTCAGCTGCGATCCAGCCTGTCATCAGAATGCCATCCCAGCGTGGGAGAACTCTCCTGATCGTTTAAAAGCCGGCGGGCGGTAAAAAGCCGCCGGCTTTTAAACAATCACACAGCCTCATACTGCTTCCCCGCAGCCTCCCACCCCGATCCTCCGCTCCCCTCGCCACCTCCCATCCCGATCGTAAGTTAGGACCGGGCGGGGAGCGCAGCACCAAGGAGCGGGAAGCGAAGGACCCGGGCGGGGAAGCCGGCAGTGAAAAGACTTCACCGCCGGCTTTCCCGTTCTGTGCTGCGCTTTCCCGCCGGTTATTTCAAATGAACAGCTGAGGTATCAGGTGATGCTGATCAGCTGTTCATTTGAAGTAGCCGCGGTGCCCTCAGAGGGTTCACGTGAGTTCATGCTTGACTGCATTGCATGAACTCACATGAACTTTCCCACGGCCGCACAGGTCAGCCTCCCAGACGATCAGCCCATCATGATTGGTGTGTGTGGGTGTCTGTGCGTGTGTCTGCGAGTGTGTGCGGGGTGTCTGTGCGTGTGTCTGCGAGTGTGTGCGGGGTGTCTGTGCGATGTCTGTGCGATGTCTGTGCGATGTGTGCGCGGTGTCTGTGCGATGTCTGCGGGTGTGTGCGGTGTCTGTGTGATGTCTGCGAGTGTGTGCGGATGTGTGCGTGCAGGCAGACATAGGCCGATGTGACACTACTACTCCCATCGGCCTATGTCTGTCCCCCGTCCACTTGTGCCAGCAGGATCAGCTCGATGGGAGCAGTAGTTCCCATCAGCCTGATCCTGCTATATAAATTGCCCTACTTTGTCCCCAATAAATTTTAAATACATGTCATTGGTGGCCAGTGGTTACCTACAATAAATTAGTTCATACATTACCTGTCCCCGCCGATCGCCACCTAAAATAAAGTAAAAAATAAAAAACTACACCTATACTCACCTAGACACCTAATTCCCCGAAGTCATCGATCTCCTGTAATAAAATATAAAATAATAAACCACAACCTCATCCTTACCCCTCCGTAGTAGTCCACGAGTGTCCCACGATGATCTCCAGTTTAGAGCAGCCACATAGAATGTGTAGTGCCGGCGTCCCTGCCCTCTGCTAGGCAGGGACGCTGCTCCTCTCACCGCTCTGCTCCGTGCCCAGCATCCTCCCCCCGCTCTGCTGTCAGCGCGCGCTCCGTCCCGGCGTCCTCCTCCTGCTCTGCTCTCAGCGCGCGCTCCTTCCCGGCCCCTGTGCTTAGGGCGCGCGCGCGCGCGCTCCCCTCCTCTTAAAGGGGCCGCGCGCGCCGCCCTAAAGAGTCCCCGGCCAATGGCCGGAGGACTTCATCATATATAAGGCACCTCCTCCAAAATGGAGGTGCCCGAGCAATGTTGTTTGCACCTGTGTCTCACCTGTGCTTCAGCCCTCAGGTCCCGTTGCCAGTTACCTGCCAGTTACCTGCCAGTTACCTGCCTGATTCCTGCCAGTTACCTGCCTGATTCCTGCCTGAATACTTGTTACCTGTCTGCCAGTCTGAGGTCCGACGGTCTGCCTTACTACTCCTGTCAGTCTGTCTAAGGACCAGCCTGCCCGCTCACCTGGGAGCGCATATCAGCTACCTGCCTGCTTGCCTGAGGTCCGACGGTCTGCCTTACTACTCCGGTCAGTCTGTCTATGGACCAGCTTGCCCGCTCACCTGGGAGCGCTTCTCCGTTACCTGCCTGCTTGCCAGCCCGGAGGCTCCGTTGTCACGTGCTGTGACCACCAGCTATCTCAGAGACTCTTGCCCGCTCACCTGGGAGCGCATCTCCGTTACCTGCCTGCTTGCCAGCCCGGAGGTCCCGTTGTCACGTGCGGTGACCACCAGCTATTCCAGAGACTCTTGCCCGCTCACCTGGGAGCGCTTCTCCGTTACCTGCCTGCCTGCCAGCCCGGAGGCTCCGCCGTCACGTGCCGTGACCACCTGCTATTCCAGAGACTCTCGCTTGCTCACCTGGGAGCACCCATCTACCATCTGCCTGCTAGCCTACCCGGAGGCCCTGCCATCACAGGTCGTACCTACCCCTTACCCAGAGACTGCCCTGATCACTTGCCGTATCTCCCTGTCCGTTCACCCAGAGACTGCCCTGATCACTTGCCGTATCTCCCTGTTCGTTCATCCAGAGACTGCCACCCGCTCCCTTACAAGGGCCGCCCCCTTGTATAGTAGCTCAGAGGTTCCGCCTCCCGGACCCGTTACAGTTTGCTCGGGCCATGGAACCCGGTGGCACCCAAGCTCCCTCGCTCACGGACCTGTGTCATGAACTATCCCGTCAAAGGTCCCAACAGGAGTCCATCCTGGGTCACCTGCGGAATGTCAATACTCGCCTGGACACTCTGACTGCACCACCTGCAGCCACTGCCAGTACCATGACTCGCAACCCGGCAGCTCCGCTACCCACTAATACCATGGTAACCTATCCCGGACCCCGGCTGTCTGCACCTCCTCGCTTCGGAGGTGACTCCGCCCAGGCTCGGGGCTTCATAAATCAGTGCACCCTGCACTTTGAACTTTTGTCCCATCAGTTTAATTCCGACCGGGCCAAAATTGCCTTTATCATGTCCCATCTCACCGGGGAGGCCCTGGCCTGGCTAAATCCTCTATGGGAGAGAGGAGACCCCCTGGTGTCCAACTTGCCTGCTTTTCTCTCAGCTTTCCGGAAAGTCTTCGACGAACCCGGACGGAGGACCTCATCCGCATCCTCTCTGCTACGCCTCCGTCAGGAGGGTCTCACCGTGGGCCAATATGCCATACGGTTCTGCACCCTTGCCTCGGAGTTGGCCTGGGATAACGACGCTCTGGTATCCGTCTTCTGGGAGGGTCTGTCCGGTCGTATTAAAGATGAACTTGCTGGTCGGGACATTCCTACTTCTCTCGATGATCTAATAACCCTTGCCACCCGGATTGACCTACGGTTCCAGGAGCGTGCCAAAGAGGTCACCCGTGAGAGAAGGATTCCACGTTTAGCTCCTACTTTCCAGAAACCCGTCATTCCCTCCGTTTCTCCCCAGGTACACTCTCCTGAGCCTATGCAGGTCGACCAGACCAAGATGGTCAAAACCCGTCAGGACTCACGCCGTGCCGAGGGGAGCTGCTTCTACTGTGGCAGTAAGGAGCACCGGATCCGTGCCTGCCCGGAGAGGTCGGGAAACGCCTGTGTCTAGGTTCGCTCAGAGAGGTCCACCTAGACAAGAATAAATCCTCTCCATCCCTGCTGTTGTCTGTTTCGATCATCTACGGGGAGAACCGTTATTTCGAACTAGCCCAACTTGACTCTGGAGCAGCCGGGAACCTTATTTCACAGTCCCTGGTTGAGAAATACCGCATCCCCACCAAACCTCTGGCTGTACCCTTGTCTGTCGCTGCCGTGGATGGGGGCCTCTTACCTCGCCCCATTCAACTCATCACCGAATCCATTACCCTGCAGGTGGGAATGCTGCATTCTGAAAGTATCTCCTTTCATGTTCTGCCTGGACTCTCTCACGCCCTCTTGCTAGGTCTGCCCTGGCTCCAGAGACATGCACCCGTGCTAGACTGGCAAACCGGAGAGGTCCTTCGCTGGGGACAAGACTGTCATAAAACCTGCCTGGTTCCCGTCCATCCCGTCCGTCCCTCTCCTACCCCAGCTAATCTACCTGGACTTCCGATTCCTTATTGGTCTTATGCAGATGTCTTTAATAAAAAGGAGGCAGAGACATTACCACCACATAGACCATACGACTGTCCCATCGATCTGCTACCCGGTACTACTCCTCCCCGTGGGCGTATCTATCCTTTATCCGCTGCTGAGACCCGGTCAATGTCCGAATATATTGAGGAGAATCTGGCCAGAGGATTCATCCGGAAATCTACCTCCCCGGCGGGAGCAGGCTTCTTTTTCGTCAAAAAGAAGGACGGCTCTCTCCGTCCCTGTATAGACTATAGAGGCCTAAACCTGATCACGGTGAAGAATAAGTACCCCCTTCCGCTCATTCCAGAATTATTTGATCGTCTGAGGGGGGCTAGGATCTTCACCAAACTGGACCTTCGTGGGGCGTACAACCTGGTTCGTATTCGTCAGGGGGATGAATGGAAGACGGCATTCAACACCCGGGACGGCCACTATGAATACCTGGTAATGCCCTTTGGTCTCTGTAACGCTCCTGCCGTCTTTCAAGAGTTGGTCAATGACATCTTCCGGGACCTTCTCTACTCCTGCGTAGTGGTGTACCTGGACGACATCTTGGTCTTCTCTCCGGATCTCCAGACTCACCGGAGGGACGTTCGTCAGGTCCTGCTCAGGCTAAGGCAGAACCATCTCTACGCTAAATTTGAGAAGTGCTTCTTTGAGCAGACCTCGCTTCCGTTTCTGGGCTACATTATCTCTCAGACCGGCCTACAAATGGATCCTGAGAAACTGTCTGCCATCGAGAAATGGCCCCGACCGGAGGGGTTGAAGGCCATTCAGCGATTCCTGGGCTTCGCCAACTACTACCGCCTCTTCATACCACACTTCTCTTCCCGGACAGCCCCAATTTCTGCGCTCACCCGTAAAGGTACTAATCCCAAAGAGTGGCCACCCGAAGCAGAGGAGGCCTTTCTTTCCCTTAAACAGGCCTTCTCTTCCGCCCCGGTGCTGCATCGCCCAGATGGCAACAAGCAGTTCTTCCTGGAAGTTGACGCCTCCTCCTCTGGAGCCGGAGCGGTACTTACTCAAAAATCATCTTCCGGGAGGATGGTAACTTGTGGCTTCTTCTCAAAACTCTTCTCCTCCTCTGAGCGCAACTATTCCATAGGAGACCGAGAGTTATTGGCCATCAAACTGGCATTGGAGGAGTGGCGTTACCTGCTCGAGGGGGCTCTTCACCCGGTAATAATTTACACTGACCACAAGAACTTGGCTTACCTCCAGCATGCCCAGAGACTTAACCCGCGCCAAGCCCGGTGGTCCTTGTTTTTTGCTCGTTTTGATTTTGTCCTTCATTTTCGCCCGGCTGACAAAAACGTCAAGGCGGACGCCTTGTCTCGATCCTTTCTGGTGTCTGATCTCGAGGAGGATCCGAAACACATCATCGATCCCGCCAGAGTAATGCAGGTGGCTCCCGTGAGTCTAAATCGTCTTCCTCCTGGTAAGACGTTCGTACCAGTACCTGATCGGGAGAAGATCCTACACTGGGGTCATTCGTCTAAACTAGCTGGCCACGCCGGTCAGAAAAAGACCCTCCAGCTTATTACCCGGCACTACTGGTGGCCTAACCTGCACAAGGATGTAATTGACTTTGTTTCTGCCTGTGTGTCCTGCGCCCGCAACAAAGTTCCGAGACACCTGCCGGCCGGCCGCCTCCTACCTCTGCCAGTACCTGCTGCCCCCTGGCAGCATATAGCGATGGACTTCATAACTGATCTGCCCGTCTCTGCCGGTTGTACGGTCATTTGGGTGGTCGCTGACCGCTTTTCCAAGATGGCTCACTTCATTCCACTGCCAGGTCTTCCGTCTGCACCCGAGCTGGCTAAAGACTTTATTCGCCACATCTTCCGTCTTCATGGCCTGCCCCGTCACATCGTGTCGGATCGAGGAGTACAGTTCACTTCCCGTTTCTGGAGAGCCACTTGTAAATTGCTGGACGTCACCCTGGACTTCTCCTCCGCTTACCACCCACAGTCTAATGGTCAAGTGGAGCGGATCAATCAGAACCTGACCAGTTACCTTCGGCACTTCGTTAATGCCCACCATTCTGACTGGGTGGATCTCCTGCCATGGGCCGAATTCTCGTACAACAATCACGAGAGCGAGTCTTCCTCCAAATCCCCGTTTTTTGTAGTCTACGGTCAGCATCCTCGGATCCCGTTTCCCGTCTCCACCTCGGTGGACAATCCGGCTGCGGAATCTCTTGTTAACAAATTTTCCTCCATATGGGAGAGTACCCGGTCCGCACTCCTTCTGTCATCCGAGCGTATGAAAAGACACGCTGACAAAAAACGTCTGGACCCTCCTCAATTCCGCCCTGGGGATAAAGTCTGGCTCTCGTCCAAATATGTCCGGCTCAAGATCCCTTCCTATAAGTTAGGGCCTCGGTTCATCGGCCCACTGGAGGTCATCAGTCAGATCAACCCGGTGGCCTATAAATTGAAACTCCCGGCCAACTTACGGATCCCTAACTCCTTCCATGTATCTCTCCTCAAACCTGTGGTGCTTAACTCTTTTTCCAAGTCTACAGGTACGCCTCCTGCTCCGGTTTCTGCTGAGGACGAGTTTGAGGTAGAGAACATTCTTGCCACCAAAAGGGTAAGAGGAAAGACCTTTTTCCTGGTAGATTGGAAGGGGTTTGGTCCTGAGGAGAGAACGTGGGAGCCCCGGGAGAACATCCATGCCCCTCTCATCCTAGCTAAATTTCTGTCTGGCCTAAAAAAGGGGGGGCCTAAAGGGGGGGGTACTGTAGTGCCGGCGTCCCTGCCCTCTGCTAGGCAGGGACGCTGCTCCTCTCACCGCTCTGCTCCGTGCCCAGCATCCTCCCCCCGCTCTGCTGTCAGCGCGCGCTCCGTCCCGGCGTCCTCCTCCTGCTCTGCTCTCAGCGCGCGCTCCTTCCCGGCCCCTGTGCTTAGGGCGCGCGCGCGCGCGCTCCCCTCCTCTTAAAGGGGCCGCGCGCGCCGCCCTAAAGAGTCCCCGGCCAATGGCCGGAGGACTTCATCATATATAAGGCACCTCCTCCAAAATGGAGGTGCCCGAGCAATGTTGTTTGCACCTGTGTCTCACCTGTGCTTCAGCCCTCAGGTCCCGTTGCCAGTTACCTGCCAGTTACCTGCCAGTTACCTGCCTGATTCCTGCCAGTTACCTGCCTGATTCCTGCCTGAATACTTGTTACCTGTCTGCCAGTCTGAGGTCCGACGGTCTGCCTTACTACTCCTGTCAGTCTGTCTAAGGACCAGCCTGCCCGCTCACCTGGGAGCGCATATCAGCTACCTGCCTGCTTGCCTGAGGTCCGACGGTCTGCCTTACTACTCCGGTCAGTCTGTCTATGGACCAGCTTGCCCGCTCACCTGGGAGCGCTTCTCCGTTACCTGCCTGCTTGCCAGCCCGGAGGCTCCGTTGTCACGTGCTGTGACCACCAGCTATCTCAGAGACTCTTGCCCGCTCACCTGGGAGCGCATCTCCGTTACCTGCCTGCTTGCCAGCCCGGAGGTCCCGTTGTCACGTGCGGTGACCACCAGCTATTCCAGAGACTCTTGCCCGCTCACCTGGGAGCGCTTCTCCGTTACCTGCCTGCCTGCCAGCCCGGAGGCTCCGCCGTCACGTGCCGTGACCACCTGCTATTCCAGAGACTCTCGCTTGCTCACCTGGGAGCACCCATCTACCATCTGCCTGCTAGCCTACCCGGAGGCCATGCCATCACAGGTCGTACCTACCCCTTACCCAGAGACTGCCCTGATCACTTGCCGTATCTCCCTGTCCGTTCACCCAGAGACTGCCCTGATCACTTGCCGTATCTCCCTGTTCGTTCATCCAG
Source organism: Phyllobates terribilis (assembly GCF_046119375.1). Taxonomy (NCBI): domain Eukaryota; kingdom Metazoa; phylum Chordata; class Amphibia; order Anura; family Dendrobatidae; genus Phyllobates; species Phyllobates terribilis. Next base: position 367,813 of record NW_027362858.1, on the reverse strand, counting down.
AGACTGCCACCCGCTCCCTTACAAGGGCCGCCCCCTTGTATAGTAGCTCAGAGGTTCCGCCTCCCGGACCCGTTACAGAATGTGACCGCTCTGAACCGCTGCCACCGCTAGAATGATGGGGCCGTAAAGCAGCCCCGTCATTGCATAAGCGGGATCGCCGGAGTTCAGGCAGCGCTGCTCCGGTTAGCTCCTTTACGGCCCTGCTGTATCGTGAGAAATTTCCACGGTACAGCAGTGCCGTAAAGGAGGTCTCTGGAGCTGCGCTGCCTGAATGCACTCCGGTGACCTCAGTCAGTGGCTCCCGCTGCCGGGAGCGGACGTGTTCCCGGCAGCGTGAGCTTACAGCAGCCATGCACAGCTGTCACCATCTCCAGATGTGACAGCTGTGCATGGGAGATCAGCGCTGGAACGTGGACAGGTAACTATTTTTTTTTAGTAAACTAAGAATTAAATAAAATTGTGTGTTTTATTTCAAATAAATTATTTTTTTCTGGGTGTAGTGTGTTTTTTCTTTTTAACACTTTGTAGGTTAGTAATGGGGGTGTCTTATAGACGCCCATCATTACTAACCTGGGCTTCATGGCAGCTGGCGCTGACATGAACCCCAACCCTATTACCCCCTGCCACTGCACCACGGCAGCGTGGAAGAGCGAGGCTAAGTGCGCCATTTCTGGGGCGGCTGACGACTGGTGTTTCTAGCCTGGGAGGGGGCCAATATTCATGGCACCCTTCCTGGGCTATTAATATCAGCCCCCAGCTGTCTGCCTAGCCTTTGCTAGCTATTAAATAGGGGGTACCCCACGTCATTTTTTTGGGGGGGTCCCCCATTTTAATAGCTAGTAAAGGCTTGGTATTCAGCTGGGGGGCTGATATTAGTAGTCTGGGAAGCTCCGTGGGTATTACCCACTTCCCAGGCTTCAAACATCTGCCCCAGCCGTCTGCTTAACCTCCGCTAGAGCCTAAAATTATGGGGGATCCCACGCCAATTTTTTTTTAAATAAATCCTTTATTTTAACACTAAATGACATTTGAGGAGTTAATAAAGATGCAGTCCCTAAATTATTATTTATTTTTTAATTAATTTTTCCCAAAAATTTTGACGTGGGCTTCGCCATATTTTTGTATGCCAGCCAGGTACAGCATCCAGCTTCTATGAACGCGCCATTTTCCGGGGCGGCTGCAGACTGCAATTTTCAGCGGGGGGAGGGGCAGAAAGCTTGGGCCTCCCTGCGCTGCAGATTCCATCCCCCAGCTGCCTAGTTGTACCTGGCTGGACACAAAAATAGGGCGAAGCCCCACGTATTTTTTTTTTTAATTATTTCATGAAATTCATGGAATAATTAAGAAAAAAAGGGCTTCCCCATATTGTTGTGTCCGGCCAGGTACAAATAGGCAGCTGGTGGTTGGGGGCAGCCCGTTCCTGCCTGCTGTACCTGGCTGGACACAAATATAGTGCAAAGCCCCACGTCAATTTTTTTTAAATTATTTCAGGAAATTCATGAAATAATTAAAAAAAAATTATGTGGGGCTTCGCCCTATATTTGTGTCCAGCCAGGTACAGCAGGCAGGAACGGAATTTTCCCACGCTGTCAGTGACGTGCATGAGGTGAGCTGAGTTCATTGGACATGACCTCGGCTCATCTTTATGCCGTCACAGTCAGACACTGAGGAGTGCAAGTATGCCTGCGCTTCTCAGTGTCCGCGGGATGACAGGCTGGATGGCAGTGTTCTGCTATGATCCAGCCTGTCATCTCGATGTAGCAGAGCTGAAGCCGTCCTGGGAACCATGGAAAGGTAAGGATGATGTTGGTTTATTATTTTTCTTTTATTGCAGGAGATCGTTGGCTTCAGCTGGAATGGGCGTGACTGTAAGTATGGTTTAATTTAGAAGAATAAAGAATTGTGTGTTTATTTCAATTAAAGGACTTTATTCTGGGTGTTTGTGTTTTTCTTTAACTTTGACTATGGGGTTAGTAATGGGGGTGTCTTATAGACGTCTCTCCATTACTAATCTGGGCTTGATGTCAGCTGGCATTATAAGCTGACATCAACCCCAGCCCTATTACCCCACTGCCACCGCTACAGGGCAGTGGGAAGAGCGAGGCTAAGTGCCAGAATTGGCGCATCCTATGGATGCGCCATTTCTGGGGCGGCTGACGGCTGGTGTTTCTAGCCTGGGAGGGGGCCAATATTCATGGCACCCTTCCTGGGCTATTAAAAACAGCCCCCAGCTGTCTGCCTAGCCTTTGCTAGCTATTAAATTAGGGGGGACCCTTATTTTTTTGGGGGGGGTTCCCCCATTTTAATAGCTAGTAAAGGCTAGGTATTAAGCTGGGGGCTGATATTAGTAGCCTGGGAAGCTCCGTGGGTATTACCTCCTTCCCAGGCTTCAAACATTTGCCCCAGCTGTCTGCTTAACCTCCGCTAGAGCCTAAAATTAAGGGGAACACCACGCCAATTTTTTTTTTAAATAAATCCTTTATTTTAACACTAAATGACAAGTACAGTAATCAACACTATCACTGTACTTCATATATATGTGACTGACATGTTTCTATCTATCTAATCTATGTGTAATTCTCTATTCCTTCTATTCTAAATTGTCGGGTACCGCTGCTGAATTGCCGGCCGGCTTTCTTAAAGAGACGGTGTACGAAAACACTAATATTTTTTTAAATAAATCCTTTACACTAAATGACAAGTACAGTAAGCAACACTGTCACTGTACTTCATATATATGTGACTGACATGTTTCTATCTATCTAATCTATGTGTGAAGCTCTATTCTGTCTGTTATAAATTGTGGGGTACCGCTGCTGAATTGCCGGCCGGCTTTTTTAAAGAGACGGTGCACGAAAACACTAATATTTTTTTAAATAAATCCTTTACACTAAATGACAAGTTCTGTAAGCAACACTGTCACTGTACTTCATATATATGTGACTGACATGGTTCTATCTACCTAATCTATGTGTGATGCTCTATTCTTTCTGTTGTAAATTGTCGGGTACCGGTGTATGCTACTGATGAATTGCCGGCTTTTCATGTCATTCTACATTATTCTTAGTTGTTTTACTTCATGTAGAATTAACCTACAAGGAAAGAAAGGGTTTATTTTCCGATATTTGTGTCCCATTGACTTGCATTGGTTTCCGGTATCGGAATCGGCGATATCCGATACTTTTTGGGTATCGGCCCGATCCAATCCGATACGATATTTCCTGATATCGGAAGGTATCACTCAACACTAGTCTTGACAGATCAAGGTCCAGAGTTTGAGGCTGAAATCTTCCAGGAGTTCTGCAACCTCTACGGCTGTAAGAAGATTCGGACAACGTCTTACCACCCACAAACCAACGGGCTATGTGAGAAAATGAATATTATCGTCATTGATCTCCTCAAAACGTTGCCCCTGGAAAAACGCCGCCTGTGGCCGGAGAAGCTGCCAGTCCTGATAGACTTATACAACCATATCCCGGTGAATGCTACAAATTGCACCCCGGCTTACCTGATGAGGGCAAGACCAGGTAAGCTGCCGATAGACCTGGAGATGGGAGTCCTGACCCCCGAGGACATCTCCCCAGACGCGGACTGGGATACGGAACGGCGGCTACAGTACAAGAAGGTACAGGAGAGTGTGGAGAGGAGTCTGGCTCAAGCGAGAGAAAAGCAAGAGAGGCTCTTCAACCAACACGCCCCTGCTGGTCCCCTGGAACCTGGTGAGCAGGTCCTGAAGCGGAAGAGAAGGCTTCACAAGCTAGATGACCAGTGGGAGAGCGACCCGTACACAGTACTGCAGTCCAACCACAACAACCCGAAGGTATGTGTAATTATCAAGGATGGAGGAGAAACCACTAGCACCGTCTCCAGAGACCACCTAAAAAGGTGCCCCAAGCAACTACAGAGTGCAGGAGAAGATCAAGATGACCTTGAACCCGCAGAAGACAAGAAAGAAATGATCAGCACAGTTCTTGGAGAGTTCCCCCGGTCCTGGACTTGGATAAATGATGCAATAGTGGTACCCGTCCTACACTTCCTTCAACCAACCCAGCAGGAACCTACAGGAGAGCAGGGGGAATCAGAAGACCAAGCAGCCCTAGAGGCAGAAGAACCCATGCCAGCAGCCCAGGAGAGTCAACCCTCTGCTGACAGTGAGCCTGCCATACCTGCGGTAAGCCAAAGGACCCGCAGATAGCTGCCTGCACTGCCTGTAAACCCAGCTAGTAGCTGTACCCTGAATGCTAGTGGGGAAAGTCAGGTTAGACCACCACCAGACAGTGGGTTACGCAGGTCAACCCGGAGCACTAGGGGGCAAATACCAGCTCGCTGGAAGATCTAAATGCTGTATATTGTAAATGTTTTATGTTTGTTGCCTGGTTGCTAATTATGTTTTTCCAGTCTTTCTAGTTCATGGACTAACAGGTTATGGACGCTGAATAACCGGAACTGTCTTGTAGATAGTTGCACTTGGTGCCCTCTTTCGAAGATGGCCACGGAAGAAAAATCTGTCCGGTGTGCCCTCCTTGTGGCCCAAAGTAGAGAGCTCAGCCTTGTCGCCACGCCCAAGGCCAGGAACTTGGGGTTTATGGAAACAGGTCCCCACACCGTGGAAAACTTCACCTTGTTGGGTGACATGGACACCCGGTCACGGAAGTGCCGTGACCTCAAGGACAAAATATACTTGTATATATGTTATGTTGTCATTTATACCCTGTATTTGTGTTTCCTGTTTAGTCCGGAGTACTAAATTTTAATAGGGGAGAATGTGTCACCCCAGGCCTGGATGCCACAAACAATAATCTGTGTCTGATAGCAGGAGGGAGGTCCCCTGGTTAGGGACAATTAGCATACAGCACCTCCTGTCCCAGGCCAGCAGGGGGAGCTGGCTGCACCTATAAAAGCTGGAACTGGGGGCAGGGTTAGAGAGAACTGGAAGACCTAGCTCAGGAGTGAGACTAGTCCCAGAGAAGGAGGGACAGTTCAGCTGTAGCTGAGGAGTCCGTGAGGCAGAGGAGAAACTGCAAGCCAGGGACAGAGGTGACGAGAGCCGGTCCTGGAAGAGAACCAATCTACCGGGCATTGGGGTCCGGGGCTGTCAGGGTTACAAGCCCAGCAGCAGAGAACCAACCTGCGAGGGATTTCAGGTCCCTTGGCCTAAGAAGCCTGGAGGCTCCGCCACACAGAGGGACCAGTACAGCGAGGAGCAAGCAACAGGTACCCAAGGCCCTAGTTGCATGCCATACAGGCGAGAAGTACACGGCCAGCTCAGGGACGTGGGCTATTACACCACGAAAAGGGGGATAGTCAGAAAGAGCATAGAGAGAACGGTAGGCCTACACACTCACCCTGACCAGTGGGGCTCGCCCGAATGCTCTCAGACACCCAGGCTCATTCCTAACCGGTACTGTTGGGTCATTAATAATATCTACAATAAAGACCCTGAACTGTTTGAAGCGGACTCTGAACTCTTACTATTGCGGCCTGCACTATCACCCCCAACATCCACCTACACTGCCCTGAGGCTGCACACCAACACCAGCCTCAGCAGTCTGCCTCGCAGCGGCGGTTATCCCTGACCGCAATCCACGGGTGGCGTAGTCGGACATTCAAAACACTGATAAATAGACTGCCACCATTTGGTCTGACCACCCTGAGCCACGGGATCGGGTTGCCACTACTACCCCCATCAGCACCGTACACTAGAAGGCCCGGTTCCGTGTACCCCACGGCCCAGGGGGCGAGTCATGTGCATCAAATTATACATACACATATGGGGCAGTGGGGCTTCATACTATATACAGGTGCTTCTCACAAAATTAGAATATCATCAAAAGTTAGTTTATTTCAGTTCTTCAATGCAAAAAGTGAAACTCCTATATTATATAGAGTCATTACACACAGAGTGATCTATTATATAGAGTCATTACACAGAGGGATCTATTATATAGAGTCATTACACAGAGGGATCTATTATATAGAGTCATTACACAGAGGGATCTATTATATAGAGTCATTACACACAGAGGGATCTATTATATAGAGTCATTACACAGAGGGATCTATTATATAGAGTCATTACACACAGAGGGATCTATTATATACAGTCATTACACACAGAGGGATCTATTATATAGAGTCATTACACACAGAGGGATCTATTATATAGAGTCATTACACACAGAGGGATCTATTATATAGAGTCATTACACACAGAGGGATCTATTATATAGAGTCATTACACACAGAGGGATCTATTATATACAGTCATTACACACAGAGGGATCTATTATATAGAGTCATTACACACAGAGGGATCTATTATATAGAGTCATTACACAGAGGGATCTATTATATAGAGTCATTACACACAGAGGGATCTATTATATAGAGTCATTACACACAGAGTGATCTATTATATAGAGTCATTACACACAGAGGGATCTATTATATAGAGTCATTACACACAGAGGGATCTATTTTAAGTGTTTATTTCTGTCAATGTTGATGATTATGGCTTACAGCCAATGAAAACACAAACGTCATTATCTCAGTAAATTAGAATACTTCATAACAACAGCTTGAAAAATGTTTTTAAAATCCGAAAAGTTGGCCTACTGAAATGTATGTTTAGTAAATGCCCTCAATACTTGTTCGGGCTCCTTGTGCATCAATTACTGCATCAATGCGGCAATGTGGCATGGAGTGATCAGCCTGTGGCACTGCTGAGGTGTTATGGAATGTGGCTTTGATAGCAGCCTTCAGCTCATCTGTATTGTGGGGTCTGGGGTCTCATCTTCCTCTTGACAATACACCATAGATTCTCTATAATAGATTCTCTATGGGGTAAAGGTCAGGCGAGTTTGCTGCCAATCAAGCACAGTGATACTGTTGTGTAAACCAGGTATTGGTACTTTTGGCTGTGTGGACAGGGGCCAAGTCCTGCTGGAGAATGACATTTCCATCTCCATAAAGCTTGTGGGCAGAGGGAAGCATGAAGTGCTGTAAAATGTCCTGGTAGACGGCTGCGCTGACTTTGGTCTTGATAAAACACAGTGAACCTCCACCAGCAGATGACATGGCCCCCCAAACCATCACTGATTGTGGAGACTTCACACTAGACCTCCAGCAGCTTGGATTGTGGCCTCTCCACTCTTCCTCCAGACTCTGGGACCTTGATTTCCAAATGAAATGCAAAATTTACTTTTCATCTGAAAACAACACCTTGGACCACTGAGCATCAGTCCAGGTCTTTTTCTCTTTGGCCCAGGTAAGACGCTTCTGGCGTTGTCTATTGGTCATGAGGGGCTTGACACAAGCAATGCGACACTTGTAGCCCATGTCCTGGATACGTCTGTGTGTGGTGGCTCTTGAAGCAATGACTCCAGTAGCAGTCCACTCCTTGTGAATCTCCCCCAAATTTTTGAATGGCCTTTTCTTAGCAATCCTTTCAAGGCTGCGGTTATCCCAGTTGCTTGAGCACATTTTTCTACCACACTTTTTCCTTCCACGTCCATTAATATGCTCGGATACAGCACTCTGTGAACAGCTGCTTCTTTAGCAATGACCTTTTGTGGCTTACCCTCCTTGAGGAGTGTGTCAATGACTGCCTTCTGGACATCTGTCAAGTCAGCAGTCTTGCCCATGATTGTGGAGCCTACTGAAACTGACTAAGGGACCTTTTTAAATGCTTAGGAAGCCTTTGCAGGTGTTTCTTGTTAATTCTAATTTACTGAGATAATGACTTTTGTGTTTTCACTGGCTGTAAGCCATAATCATCAACATTAGCAGAAATAAGCACTTAAAACAGATCACTCTGTTTGTAATGACTCTGTATAATATATGAGTTTCACTTTTTGGATTTAAGAACTGAAATAAATTCACTTTTTGATGATATTCTAATTTTCTGAGAAGCACCTGTATGTAGCAGTGCGGCAATTATACTATATACAGTCAGGAGTAAAAGTACTTGATACACTGACAATTTCGAAAGTTTTTCCACCTACAAAGAATGAAGAGGCCTGTTTTGTTCTACTTAACTGCTGCAACTTGGACCTTTAACAGGATTTATATTTCACCTATGAGAAAGCATACTATGTGTATTTGGCAGATTAACTCAGGCATGTTTATGATAAACTGAATACCTGGATTGGAGTCCTATTTGTATACAGAATATTGACTATTAATGCTGGCAGAGTAAGTCTTAGGCTATATTTACACTAGGTGGTTTTTTTCTGCAGCAAAACATAATCTCTTGGCAGGAAAGAAGTAGCGTCAAAAACGCAGGTTTTGGTGTGTTTTTTTGCAGTGGTTCTTGGTGCATTTTTGGTGCGTTTTTCAGGATCCCAAAGTTCAGCTTTGCTTCCACCATAGACACATGAAAACAGGTCACCATTGCAAGACATATGTTCATGAAAAAGTACACATTACAAATGTAACAGGGGGGGGGTCTGGAATGGTTTATCTAAGACCCTGGCAGTGCATTGAATTTGTAGGACACTATTTACTTTCACATTATGGTTTGTCATTGAGTTGCTCAGGCATTGTTCATTTTCACGCCTCCCTGGGCCACACGTGTTGTTCAATCTCACACCTAGCTCAACCAATGTTTACTTTGTAGGCATCACTAATTTAATTAAACTGTAATAAAACTGTAATAATCCAAGCTGCTATCTCAGGTGACCAAGACAAGATGGTTTAAACTTGGGAAAATCACAAGAATAAATGTGTGTCACATACTTGCTTTTTTCACTAAAAACGCAGCAAAATGTTCACACTAGGCTTTTTTTCAGCATTTTTTTCCACCACCCTTTTTTTAAAGGGGTGAAAAACGCTGAAACAAGTGACATACTCTATTGCAAAAAGCCATGGAGAGCACAAAATACTGAGGACAAATAAGCAAGCTTTGTGCATGAGATTTCGGAAATCTCATAGACTTTGTTGGTACTGTAAAACGCAGCTGAAAATTTGCATAAAAAAGCCCGCTAAAAAAACGTCTAGTGTGAATGTAGCCTTGTATAACAGTTCGCCAATGAGTTAGGATATATGACCACGATGCAGAAATGCTGCGGATTTTTCCTAAGCGTTTCTGCATCTCCCTGGGTTGTCAAGCGCTTTGCCAAGTGATTTTAGCATCACTTGGAAAAGTGCTTGACAACTTGGTCACACTATATAATTCCATGCAACCGGCATGGATTTATATAGTGTGACCAAGTTACAATGCTGCAAATGCAGCATCAGTAATAAAAAAAAAATAATAATAATGGTGAAAAATAAAAAAAAAACATTATACTCATCTTCCGATGGTCCTCGATCTCCTTCTCCGGTGCGTCCTGTGTCTTCGGCGGATCACGGTGCTGTAAAAGGACCTTCCATGACGTCATTTAGTCATGTGACAGGTCACGCGACCGCCGATGTCAGCAGTCGCGTGACCTGTCACATGACTAAATGGCGTCATGCAAGGTCATTTTACCACCACGAGCAGCCGAAGAGCCAGCAGCACCGCCGGGAGCAGACAGGGGCCATCAGAAGGTAAGTATATGTTTATTTTTTATTTTAATTCTATTTTAACTACAGGTACTATGGTACCCGGGTCTGGAGGAGAGTCTCTTCATCTCCAGACCCGGGTACCATCCACGCATTGAGTAGCATAATATCCACATGTGTATGTGTAGTCATGCGGATGTTATGCGTTCCAATGCAAGTCAATGGCGGCTAAATCGCAGCGACTCTGCAAAATTAAAGGACGTGCTGCGGATTTTTCCGCAATGATAATCCGCATCGGAAATCTCCGCGGCATGTGCACAGCACATGCGGATTATCATTGGGGACCATTGCAGACCTATCACCAAGCGTTTTTTAAGTGTTTCCGCGGCTGAAGTTACGCTGCAGAAATGCCTAAAAAACGCATAGGGGGCACACAGCCTTAAAAGTTCTATGGTGAAGAAAAACACGTGAGATAATAAATGCGAAATATACAATATTTCCCATAATATGACTGAGGATATCTTTAGGGTGTATTCACTGTTTTTTCTTCTGCAGCAAAAATGCTGTGTTTTACAGTACCATCTTAGTGAATGACATTTCTGAAATCTCATTCACATGCTGTTTTTTTTGCATTTTTTTTTAATCTGCAGCTTGTCAAGTCTTTCAGAGGTTTTGCAGCATTTTTCACCCATTCAAATGAATGGAAAAAAAAACACAAGTAAAAACACCTGAATTTTAAGCAGCGTTTTTCCTGCCTCCTTTGATTTTTGAGGTAGAAAAAAAAAGCTGCCAAAATCCAACTTGTGAACACACCTTTATCCTGGTTGTGTTCTAATTGGATATAAAATAGAACGGCCATGATAACATGGGTAGTTAATTGTATGGTGTTTTGACTTTATATATTACCAGGCCGCATTCTATTTGCGCAGAGCTGCTCCGTGAAGATTCTATCACAAGATTCCGTGATGACATCACAGGTGATGGTGACATCACTGCTCACAGTCGCTATATATACAATGCACATAGGCTCACCCGTGCCTTTCTTGGCTCTATAGTGACTGATAGCACTTGCAGTTTTTCACTATGGCTGGAATTGTTTTGGACATTCCTCAGGTAAAAGCACTATTGTTGATCCTTATGATCAATCGTCCTAACAGTGTGCTTCTACCACCCGATGGCGTCCTCAGCTTCACTCACCGGCTGGTGATGGAGCTAGTAAAGGATTGCCTGACCAAACACCGACAACGTCGTCTAACGTCAGACTATCTGACGGATTTACTTCAGAACATCAGGACAATACTACACCAGGTAAGTGGCGGACACTCTGCACAGAACATCTCAATATTAATAGATAATAATGGAGGGATAGAAGCTTTTTCTTCTAATATATCGTATTTTGCAGACCAAAAGACGCACCAAAAATTTTTGGGAGGTAAATAGGAAAAACATTTATTATAATAAAATGGGGGTCTGTCTTATAGTCCTGTCTTATAGTCCGAATTTTCGGTTGCTTACTGAGGGGGGTGGTGGCAGTGGAGCGAGGTCACATTAGGCAGAGTCGCTGCTGCAGGAAGTCGGCAGTAGGAGTGGGGCGCTGCTGCGGGCCCCAAGCTGGGAGGAGCGGGGTGTCCAGAAGGTGCGAGGCTGCGGGCCCTGGGCTTCAAGGAAATGTTAGCGGTAATTCAGGAGGGGAGGCCCTGCTCTGCTTATTGATTTCTCTGCAGTGGGTTTCAAGAAGTAGGCTGCTGGAGATGGCCAATACGCAAATTGAGATCTCAGCTCGTCATTGAGCCGAGATCTAAATCTGCACATGCACTGCCTCCAGCGGCCATTTGCCTGAAGCCCACCGCCAGAAAATCAATGGGCAGAGCGGGGACTCCCCTCCTAAATCACCGCTAACATTTCCTTGAAGCCCAGGGCCCGCAGCCTCGCACCTCCTGGATACCCCGCTCCTACCAGCTCGGGGCCCGCAGCAGCGCCCCACTTCTACTGCCGGCTTCCTACAGCAGTGACCCTACCTCCTGTGACCTCACTCCACCACAGCCACCCCCCTGGTAAGCTACATTCAGACAATTATTATTATTAATAATCTGTCTGATATGCTGGGGTGGAGAGTTCCAGAGTAGGGGGGATGCACGGGAGAAATCTTGTATGCGATTGTGGGAAGAGGAGATAAGAGGGGAGTAGAGAAGAAGATCTTGTGAGGATCGGAGGTTGCGTGCAGGTAAGTACCGGGAGACTAGGTCACAGATATATGGAGGAGACAGGTTGTGGGTGGCTTTGCATGCCAAGGTTAGGGTCTTGAATTGGAGTCTCTGGGTAATGTGGAGTCAGTGAAGGGATTGGCGGAGCGAGGGGAAAAGCCAGGGAATAGCGGGGGGACAGGTGGATTAGTCAGACAGCAGAGTTTAGGATAGATTGGAGGGGTGCGAGAGTGTTAGAAGGGAGGTCAAAAATTTTGGAAAAAAAGGCATCTTATAGTCCAAAAAATACGGTAAAACACAACGAGTCCCCAAATACAGTATGTAGTCATTTTATCAGCAGACAGAGAACCGATGTCACCTACAATTTCCGCCTCCATTCTGACCACTCTCATCTCAAAATTCTCCTTTCCATTTTTCCTTCTTTATAGGCTGAAGAAAGATCTCAGACTGAAGATTTGGCTGTCTTTAAAGAACTGGCCGAAAAAGTCCTGTCTATACTAGAACGCTCATTGGAACGCCCGGTAAGGATCAATATTAATAGACGTCTCTTAATCCACCGTATCTGAGGAGACTTTCTGAGAAAAGGTCTGAAGATGGCGCGGGATTTGTATCGTTACAATTGGTGCATCTGTAAATGTTGGTTTAGTCCTTCATGATTTATGTATTTGGTGATTTAGTGAAATCTTCCACATATTAATTAGATATATTATATCTATCAGGAAACAACAGGAGGCGACGCCAAATATGGGCAAAATGTGACCCCGAAAATCCCTGACCCTAATAGGAGTCGGCCGGTGCTGAACAGCGATCTGATTACAGGTGAGCGATCACCCGACCTTCTCCAAGGAATGTCCAGATATTACAGAGGACGGAGGATAATGTTAGATTTACTCTCTACTCTGTGTAATGGGAACCTGGCAGCACATTGTTACATATAGAAGTAGTGGTGTGACGGTATAGGCCATTGTCCCCTAATAATAATTGTTTGTAGAAATCCAATGTGCCAGTCAGGAGAAATGTAAAGTAGACACCATATACAAATCAGAATGGAAGTGCGCTGGGGGCGTGAAAGAAGAAATCCAAGTGCAGTGACACGCCCCCAGTGCACTTCCAGGCTAATTTGCAAATCTCTCCTATGTTTCAGCTCTCTTACCATCACTCGTATGTGCAGCGTGGGTGGGGGCTTCCTCATTCATGTGATGGAGGGTCCATTCTGCAGTGCTATAGCAAGTAACATGAAATAAATTAAATTTAAATTGCATTACTGCTCTAGAAAATGGGAAAAAACTAAGATACTGAGCACATAATTTGGCCAATTCATGAATGCCGAGCAGCCAATGACAAGGCGATCTTTTTGTTGGAATCCTGTCCTAATGTGAATCCTCTCCTAGGCTGAAGCCTACATTTATATGGGTAGGTAGGATCCTGTTGTAATTAAAACCTCCCCGGGCTGATGGGTGGAGATAAGTTCCCAGCAAAAAAGGTCGCCTTGCCGTGAATGCTGGGCATGCACCGAGCAAAAGAAGGTCGCCTTGCCGTGGCTTCTAGGCATGCACCCAGCAAAAGAAGGTCGCCTTGTCGTGACTGCTGGGCATGCACCCAGCAAAAGAAGGTCGCCTTGTCGTGACTGCTGGGCATGCACCCAGCAAAAGAAAGTCGTCTTGCCGTGACTACTGGACATGCACCCAGCAAAAAAAAAGGTCACCTTGCCATGGCTACTTGGCATGCACCCAGAAAAAGAGGGTCGCCTTGCCGTGGCTGCTGGCCATGCATGAATTGGCCAAATTATGCGCTAAGTATCTTCCTTTTATCCTATTTTCTACAGCAGTAATGCAATTCAAATTTCATTTATTTCATGTTTACATGCTATAGCGTTACAGAGTGCAACTTTGTTAGTTATGTATTTGGATGGCTACTCTTAGTATGCACCTGTTCACACCCATTTTCTTTTCGGAAGTGATGGTCAGTCTTTTGTTATTTATGAAGGGGTTCCTCCATCATTTACATTACATTTATCTATGGATTCCCCGTATATTCTCATATTTAGAATCCCCATATAACGAGTATTAATCCCATTTACAGACATCTTGTCATTTCTCCGTTATATTGCTGTATTATCTATGTAGGAATAATATCCTCTAATACATTTCATTTCTTCATCATTATTTTAGAAACAACTGAGCTGTCGAATCCTAACAATGGAATTAGTGAGATCCCGGAGATCCAAGAATCCGTAAGTATCATAGAGGGGGATGCGTGTGTGTCATCAGATCATGGGGTGTGAATGACTCGTCCAGTATTATCCCCCATACAACCATGGGACGTCTCTATTCTAAGTGTAGATGACCCTATGGTGTTAATTACATGTGAATTACAGGGAATCTGTCACCAGGTTTATGCTATTTGGTCTGAGAGAACCATGATGCAGGGACAGAGACCCTGATTCCATGTGTTGATTACTTTACTCGGTGGAGCAGTTGTGATAAAATCACTATTTTTTTCTGCTGCAGAGCTCTGAATGCTGAGTCTTGTATAACCCTGCCCACACCATTGATTGGCAGCTTTCAGTGTACACTGTGCATAGGCAGAAAGCTGCTAATCAGTGGTGGAGGCAGGGGTACAGAGCAATAGGACTACCTGGCTAGACAGATAGTCTTCTAGTGATAATCTACTGATTTTATTGAAACAGCCACACACAGCCTAGTAAGTAACACATCACTGGAATCAGGGTCTCTGCCCCTACATCATGGTGCTTTCAGAATACATAGCAAACACCTGGTGACAGATTACCTGTAAGTCCTCCTCTGTGTGATCTCCCACATTATCCAGAATGTTATAGTAATGTATGATGACCGTTGCAGGGCGGCTCCAGGATTTCGTGGGCCCTGGGCGAAAGAGTCTCAGTGGCCCCTTTAACACATACCACGATTCATGATGCACAGATACCGCAGATAAATATATATATATATATATATATATATATATATATATATAGTACAAGCCCGAAGATTTCACTTCTTACATTACATGAGCGATATCTATTGTAAATTCCACAATAACTCAGAAAGCGGCGAATCCTCACAGCTCACAGTGCAGACCGGACAGTAATGTCCTCCACACAGTATAATGGCACCACATAGTCCTCTATACCGTATTATGAGCTCCATATATTGCTCCACATAGAATAATGGACCCCATAAAATGCTCCACGCAGGCTGTGCCCCCATATAATGCCCCATGCAGGCAGTGACCCCACACATAATGCCCCATGCAGGCTGTGCCCCCCACATAATGCCCCATGCAGGCTTTGACCCCCCCACATAATGCTCCATGCAGGCTGTGACCCCCACATAATGCCCCATGCAGGCTTTGACCCCCCACATAATGCCCCATGCAGGCTGTGCCCCCCCCCCACATAATGCCCCATGCAGGATGTCCCCCTCCCACATAATGGCCCATGCAGGATGTCACCCCCCATATAATTCCCCATGCAGAATGTCCCTCCCACATAATGCCCCATGCAGGCTGTTCCCCCCACATAATGCCCCATTCAGACTGTGCCCCCCCACATAATGGCCCATGCAGGATGTCACCCCCCATATAATTCCCCATGCAGGATGTCCCCTCCACATAATGCCCCATGCAGGATGTCCCACCCCACATAATGCCCCATGCAGGATGTCCCCCACACATAATGCCCCATGCAGGATATCCCCCCCACATAATACCCCATGCAGGATGTCACCCCCCATATAATTCCCCATGCAGGATGTCCCCCCCACATAATGCTCCATGCAGGTTGTCCCACCCCACATAATGGCCCATGCAGGATGTCACCCCCCATATAATGCCCCATGAAGGATGTCACCCCCCCATTTAATGCCCCATGCAGGATGCCCCCCCAACACATACTGCCCCATGTAGGATGTCACCTCTCACCCCATATATTGCCCCATGCAGGATGTCACCTCTCACCCCATACAATGCCCCATGCAGGATGTCACTTCTCCCCCCATATAATACCCCATGCAGGATGTCACTCCCCCCATATAATGCCCCATGCAGGATGTCACCCCCCATATAATGCCCCATGCAGAATGTCACCTCTCACCCCATATAAAGCCCTATGCTGGATGTCACTTCCCCCCCACATATAATGACCCATGCAGGATGTCACTTCTCGCCCTCATATAATACCCCATGCAGGATGTCACCCCCCTATATAATGCCCCATGCAGGATGTCCCCCCCATATAATGCCTCATGTAGGATGTCACCGCTCACCCCATATAATGCCCCATGCAGGATGTCACTCCCCCCCATATAATGCCCCATGCAGGATGTCACTTCCCCCTCCCCATATAATACCCCACGCAGGATGTCCCTACCTCCCCCCCATATAATGCCCCATGCAGGATGTCACTTCTCCCCCCATATAATGCCCCATACCTCCATACATTAAAAAAAAAAATCAAATGCTCACCTCACTGCTCATCACCTGTGGAGAGGTAAGTATTGTGCCGGCCGTGGTCCTGGGCAAGCATTGGGGGGGGGGGGAGCAAGGCCCACTAGCTGGCGCTGGCACCACTCTCCTCTGCTCACCGGTCCCATAGCGCGCCAGGGTGCCCGACAGCAAGTGGGCCCCTCGCCTACTCAGGGCCCCGGCACTTGCCTGGGTGTGCTGGGTGC
The DNA here is from genome assembly GCF_046119375.1 of Phyllobates terribilis. Lineage (NCBI taxonomy): Eukaryota > Metazoa > Chordata > Amphibia > Anura > Dendrobatidae > Phyllobates > Phyllobates terribilis. Next base: position 351,438 of record NW_027362858.1, on the reverse strand, counting down.
TAGCGCCAGGTCTGCCCAGCGTCCAGTTTGTATCCTCCCAACATCATATCAGTGTAAATCATCTGGGACATAATATGGGGGGAGAAGTTTTTGCATCTGTAACTTTTTTCCTGTATCTTCAATAAATCAGTATTATTTCTTATTCTTTTATAGAGCGTGATGGATTCATTGGTTCCGGCGAGAAAGCCGCATATGAGCGACTATGAAACTTCCAAACTCATCAGCAGTGGAAATTTTGGGTGAGATTTCTGTTGCCATAATCCACATTTCTCAGGGTTCCCTATGACAATGCTTCTGCCCCTGCACTCTGCCATTCAGTGTTATCATAGGGAAATTATATGATCTGTAGCAAATCAAACTGTAAGGAAAGCGATTTAAATAATATAATTACATATAATATAATATATAATAATATAATATTATTACATTCGCCTGTGCTAGACCCTCATCTGTTCTTATGCTGCCTCCTCCACCTGAGCTTTTCTGCTCTCCACTCTGATCTTTGTTTTGATGGGGGGGCTCCATTATGAAGCTGATCAGAGAAGTTGGCTACACATGGTCACATGAAGGGTGACACCATATTGACGTCAATGACATCTACACCCTCCACCATGACCATATGGGCCCAATCACTGGCCTCAGCAGCAGAAGAGAGCCCTGGAGCACATTCATTTTGGACCAATTTTATTTGCACTAAATTGTATTTGGTCAGTTATAGCGAATCTGCCCAAAGAGAATTTCGGTAGATTCTCGTATCTATAATGTGACCTGGGTGATGGCTCCGGCAGAAGTGGCATTGTGGAGACCTCCCATAGGTGATCTATGTAGTGCTATTTTATGTATTTCTAGATGTGGATTTATAGTGGCGGCCAGACTTCTAGTATTAAACATATGCAAATTGTCTCTTCAGAGAGGAAGCAAACTAGAACTCCACCTATAGGAAGTAGCAATCCTAAAAGTCAATATCGACCCTTTAACAAGCCTTGTCGCATGACTTAGGATAATAGCCAAAACCAAAATCTCAATTTTCAGGAACTGTGTTCTGGGGTACTGCCCCTCTTCAGTGCAAAGTGTGAGATATGGTTTGACTGGGTGAGAGGTGTCTGACCGGTATCCAAGGGGTTGACGTTTCTCCTTGCGGACATGAGGAGACTTTTAAGCCGCAATGCTCCTCTGGGAAATAGGATTGCTACTTCCTATAGGTGGCACTAGGGTGCTAGTTCTCTTCCTCTCTGAAAAGAGACAATTTGCATATTTCCCAGAAGAGCATTGCAGCTTAAAAGTCTCCTCACCTTGACATGCTTAACATGGCTTTTTCCGCAAGGAGAAACGTTACCGCTTGGATCCCGGTCAGATGCCTCTCACCCAGCCAAACCATATCTCACACTTTGCACTGATGAGTGCTTGTACCCCAAAACATAGTGTCCGAAAATTGAGATTTTGGTTATGGCTATTATTCCATGTCATGTGATAAGGCTCGTTAAAGGGTCGATATTGACTTTTAGGATTACTACTTCCTATAGGTGGCACTAGAGTTCTAGTTCTCTTCCTCTATGAAGAGACAATTTGCATATTTCCCAGAGGATCATTGAGGCTTAAAAGTCTCCTCACCTTGACAAGCTTAACATGTCACTCTTCGCAAGGAGAAATGTTACCCCTTGGATACCAGTATTAAACATATAATGATTTCTATAGATGGATTATTAATAAGGATTTATTATAACCGATGGATTCTCCTTCTCTCCAGGGCCGTCTACTTAGTGCATCATAAAGACTCACACCAGACCTTTGCTATGAAGAAAATGGCTAAGCGGAACCTAAATACTGCACAGAGATTGGAATGGGCCTTCCTGGAGAGGGACATCTTAACATTTGCTGATTGTCCCTTTGTGGTCTCCATGCTCTGCTCCTTTCCAACTAGATCTCACCTGTGTATGGTCATGGAGTATGTAGGAGGTAAGACACATCTATTGTATTATATTCAGCCCATGTCTGCTTTCATCTTATCACTGCTCATATCATTAGGACATTGTTGGTTACATCCCCACAGAGCATTTACTATAGGTTATCTATTACCAAGATGCTCGTAAATTCATTGATCTTGGTGCAGGGGCGCTATGGGGCTCATCAGTCGGATGGGGTCTGTCGACGCTCGGCAGTGGGCAGCATCCCTCCACCTGTCATCACAATTTCAGCGGTATTTGCTTCTTCAAGGAGGTGGGGCTGGTGGGGGCAAAAATACTGAGTAGGTGGCTAGTAGGGGCCAAAATACTGAAAGGGGGCCGTATGACTAGATATGGGGGGACTGTGAATGCTGAGTGGAGGTCATCATATTAAGTGGGGTGCTGTGGGGGTCCTCACTCTATATGGAGGCCCCCATTCTGTGTGGGGACATCATACTGAGTGGGGAGTTATGCGGACCATTATATCGTGTGAGGGACTGTGGGAACCATTATCCTGAGTGGGAGGGTTGCTGTGGGTGCCATCACACCGAGTAGGGGGTTGTGGCTGGCCTCCTTCTAAGTGGTGGCCTCCTTAGGAGGATTCACTGTGGGGATACCATACTCATTGAGTGTGGATGTGGGCATTTTTGGGAGCATCATACTCTAAAATGGCCATAAAAGTTGTATTGCTGGTGAGAACACGAAGCTGCTTCAACAGGGATATAAATATATTTCTTTTTTATTTTTTAGGGTGGGGGGCAATTACAACTTTTGATATGGGGTCTTGTGATTTCTATGTGCGCCACTATCTGTGTGATCTCCCCAGGATGTTTCCGCTCACTGCTCATTATACATCATGGTTATCTGCTCGTGGTATATCATGGTTATCTTCTGTATAAACCCCTCACCGGTCATATTTCCTTTCTTCTATAGGTGGAGACTGTGGGACCCTTCTAAGCACCAGGGGTCCTTTCTCTGTCCCCATGGCCCGCTTGTACTTTGCAGAGGCGGTACTTGCCGTGGAATACCTGCATAGTTACGGTGTGGTGCACAGAGACCTGAAGCCGGAAAAGTAAGTGCCCCCGTAGTATAATAAAGTGGGGAAAGTTGTCATTTATTATCATTCAGTCTGTGAGGCTAAAACCATCTTCTCTTTTGCAGCCTCCTGATTACATCTACTGGACATATTAAAGTTACCGATTTTGGGATTTCAAAACTTGGTCTAATGATACCGAAAACCAACACCTACAAGGAATTAGCAGTGGACATCTCCAGAGAGTTCCAGGACCGTGAGGTCAGCATCACCTACAAGAACTTAGCTTGTTATTTGCAAATCTCATCACACTATTGTCTCTTCTCTACGTTCTTCCTTTCTAGAGAACTTTTCCACTAATATTTTATCTTCTGCATTGTGTTTTAACGATGATATCTTGTCATAATAATTGTTTCATCGATTCTCAACTCTATCTTCTGTTGGTTTCCAGTTCTGTGGCACCCCATGTTACATAGCCCCAGAGATCATCCTGAAAGAAGGCTATGGAAGACCTGTTGACTGGTGGTCATTGGGGATCATCCTGTATAAATTCCTGCTGGGATGTGTACCATTTGATGCTGATTCCCTCACTGAGCTTTATAAAAGGGTTGTCATTGGTGAGTAGAATAAACCGATCATTCCGTTGATTGGTTACATTTGTTTAGTTATTTCCTTTGCTTTATGTTACAGTCCAGTAAAGAGGTTTTATTTTCTGTAATTTTCTATGTAACAGGAGAACTAATTTGGAATTGTGATCGCGCTCCACCCCTGGATGCTCAGAATCTCATCACTGAGCTGCTCAGAAGAAATCCTGTGCGTAGACTTGGGACAGGTAACAGATATACTAGTATTAATATTCCCTTATTAGACCAAGGACATATCGCTCATGTCCATGAAGATCAGCATTTCTCTATCAGCTCATCTACTGTATTTCTAGTTCTCCACACTAAGACTTTCAGTTTATTTCCTTCATGTCGGCTCAGTTTTGTCATTAGTTCAGATTACGATAAACTGTTCAGATATGGAGCCATCCCTGACTATGTCCGCATCACTTTTGTTTTTCTTTTTCTAGGAGGAGCATTTGAGATCAAGGTTCATCCATTCCTGAGTGAATTGGACTTTGACAACATTCTGAGCCAGGAGCTGGAGTATGTTCCTCAGCTTGTTTCAGATGCAGACACCAGCTTATTTATCAGTAAGTAGAAGGAGACGTCATCTAGACTAAGCGACTGTTTGTCTCATCTTCCCTAATATTAGTGATCATCTGTTTCCATTAATATTAGTGATAAATAGTGACTGTGTTATACTGACAGCCTCTAATAATACTTCATTACCTATTTCTTGTAGATCATTCAGATATAAACAAACATCTGGTCTCAAAGGATGAGGAAGGCACAAGTGAGAACAATGAGAGCCTTGACTTCCAAAATTTTACGTCATCTTCTGAAAAGCTTTGTAAAGTAAGTATGTGATTAATAAAACCAAAATATGTAAAAAAAAATTAAAAAAAACTCTAAAAGCACATAAAAAAAATATTTTGTATCTTATTTTTATCCGTATTTAGCTCTGTATCATCGCTACCAGGATGGTGAACAATGAGGATTCCAATGCCCCTCCAGAGTATACACCAGAAACCAACACAAACATCTCAGAAATGTGAGTAGATTATAAAGGGTCATTACTTCATTACTGGGAGTTCCAGGCTGATCTATGTACACAACACCAAATATAGGACATGAATATCAGAATATCAAATGCAGCATTCACCGCTTCATGGTTAACGGTCATTGTACTTTTGGCTTCAGAAAATGCAGAAGATAACAGCCCATAATTGTGGCAGGTCATGCATTTTTAGCACTGCCTACTCTGTAGGAGAGCTGTAGTATTACTTGCCAGCCATTCTTGGTAGTTGTGTTCTGATCCATGGAAGGTAGTTTTGAGCAGAAAACCTTCCCCACTATGACAGTCACATGTCCTATTAGGCCTTATAGTCAGTGTTCTTATAGTGAGACAACCCATTTTATACTGTGTTTACTTACGATTTACATGTTTTTCTTCTTCAAACAGGCAGAAAGAATCTGTTCCTGTATGTAATACAGACGATGCTGTTACCATCTTGCCACCCTCGTACCCATTGCCAGGTATGTACATGTCTACAGCACCAACAATGTGAATGTTGACTTCAAGGCTCAAATATTTCCACATGGTTTTTCTGGTCTACTATGTTATCCATGTTTCATGGATCTCAGCTATGTTGACCATGGGTTCGTACTGTATCCCTATTTCCCTAATTTTGTACAGGAGTTTTTTTTCATGTTTTCTGTATATTACGTTGCATCATCTATTAACCTAGTGAGATATAGCGACTGTGTTATACTGACACCCTCTAACAATCCTTCCTTACCTATGTCTTGTAGATCACTCTGATGAAAACAACCATCTGGTCTCAGAGGATAAGGAGGGCACAAGTGAGGACGATGAGAACTTTATCTTCCGAATATTTGCATCATCATCTTCTGAGAGGCTTTCTAAAGTAAGTATGTGATCGATAAATCCAAAATATGTACAAAAAAATGATCTATAAAATTAAAGAGTATGTATATTTAATAACTTATTGTTATCCACATTTAGCACTCTACCACCACTAACGGGATGGTGAACAACGAGGATCCCAAGGCCCCTCCAGAGTGTACACCAGAATCCAACACAAACATCTCAGAAATGTGAGTAGATTATGGGGTCATTACTGGGAGCTCCAGGCTGATATATTTGCACAACACCAAATATAGGACATAAATTCCATAATATCAAATGCAGCATCCACAGCCCCATGGTTATGGATCATTATGCTTTCAGCTTTCGGAATTGTTGGAGATAACAGCCCATAATTGTGGCCGGTCATGCACTTTTAGTGCTGCCCTCACTGTAGGAGAGATGTAGTATGAAATGCCGGCCATTCTTGGTAGTTGTTTTCCTCTCAGCTCTCTATAAAAGGTAGTCTTGAGCAGAAGACCTTCCCCACTATGACAGTCATATGTCCTACTAGGCCTTATAGTCGGTGTTCTTCTAGTGAGACAACCCCTTTTATACGGAGTTTACTTGAGATTTACATGTTTTTCTTCTTCAAACAGGCAGAAAGTATCTGTTCCTGTATGTAATACAGACGATGCTGTTACCATCTTGCCACCCTCGTCCCCATTGCCAGGTATGTACATGTCTACAGCACCAGCAATGTGAATGTTGACTTCAAGGCTCAAATATTCCCACATGGTTTTATACAATACTATAGGTCTCTTATGTTATCCATATTATGACAAAGCAGATCCTATAAGAAGATATTTTTATTGATTTTTTTTTTTAATTTTTCATCAGAATTTCCATCTCATGAAGAAAGAAAATCGGCAATAAATCTGAGTATGGAGCAACAAAACTCAGAAAATGGAAAAAATGGGAAAAATAGACGAGGTAAGTGTGAGAATCAACTCCATGTTGTGTGATGTCAGTGAGAATAATTCATGTGGAGTAGATGTCATCTGTCAGTGATGGGATTGTCACATGTATGATTGCTGACAATGACCCCTGACCTCTGTATGATAATATTCCTCTGCCGTCCGGCCACAGTGACTGCACAGCATTATCATGTAATATGGAGTCCCATCACTTACATTATATTTATTTCTCTTCTCATAGGTTCCATCTTCCGCCGGATCTTATCATCCTGCCGGCGTGGATTATCCAGGGCTGCTCGCGCATTTGCATGCTGTCACTGTTGCCCTAAAACCATCTAAAAGACGGGACACCTAAGCATCTAGCGCCCTGAAGTCCAGCAGATCCATCATCACTGCTGGAGCTGTATAGAAGGACCTTCACAATCTACCTGTGGCCTTCTGACTGGTCAACCTGGACAAGTTTCAGTAACGCCTCTGTCATCGGGCTCCGCGGTATTCATACTGCTCGTCTGACTTGTCATTTACTGATCACCTGGTATCTGACCTCGGCTATCTTCCTGACTTTGATTTAGTCTTTTGATAATGTTCACGATTTTATTCATCCCATTATTAATTAAAAAAAAGTAAAATCTGTTACTGTTGCTCTGATTCCTTTTTGTCTTGAATTCACAAATACTTGTAACTCACTAATTGCTCTTCTTCTCACTAAATGTATTTCTCATTATCCTTAATGCAGCAGTCAGTCTCATATTTCTGTCCAGCAGTTACACTGGTGCCTCCACCCTGTACCAGTCATTACACTCATCCACAAACCTCTGCACCCTGCTGCACAGTCCTGCATCTCTACCATATCTACACTCCAATGAGCTAAGATTAACATCCTCCATAATCAGGACCTCCCACTCTCATGTCCAAGACATTTTCTCTGCTGCACCAGCTCTCAGGAGTGCACTACTGCAGGCAATCAGGTTCATTCCCACTATCAGAGATTTTAAGTGTGCAGTAGAAACAGATTATTTGTGGCAGGACTATCAAATCACCTCACTATTCTAAGTTTTTCCTACAGCACTCAGTAGCACTTAATATTTGTACATATACAGATAATGGTTGGTGACTGGTTCATGCAGCCTTAATTCCACAAAGATAGAAATAAAAGGTCAACATGTTTCATACATCCAAACCATCCTTAATCATGGCAGAAAAACATAATTTTAAGTTCCCACTATGAATATTTGGTGAGATATCACAGCTGTGTATTTTCACAGCACAAAGAACGCATCTTACAGATCAGCAAATCACAGTGTGCTGACGCTTAGTGTTGTAGTTTTGAACAACACCATTCATTTTATCATATAATGTGTTGAAAAATGAGAAAAAATGCCAGGTTTGGGTTCCTTCATTTTACAGTGTGTATTGTGTTGTAAAAACAAACTGACAAAATGATTCAGAGTCAGTAGTACGATTACTGTGATACCAAACTTATAAGGTTTATATATATATAAATATACAGTGTTTAGCATAAATCAGTACACCCAAATAGATTTGTCAGCAAACCTGTAGTTTCCTTTCAGAATCATCATTTTATATGGGATACCATACTACAAAATACTCTCGCAAATTTGAGCCATTGAATGCAAACAAGATTTGGTATTTTGAAGACCCCAAAAAAGTAATTTTCTTAACAAACTCATTCAAGATCATGTTTCAAAAATGAGAACATCCCAGTAACAGTCTTAAGAGAAAAGCTAAGTTTAGACAACAAAATTCTAATTAACAAGAACTGAACCACAGGTAAGTGTAATTATTCATTAAACAGATGTCCAGCAGACAGGTGTCTGTAAAAGGAAGTTACTTAATAAAGAAAACTCCTTCCCATTTCATGCTATCAGCAATGGCACCACATAGAAGGGAAATGTCACAAAACCTGAGAAAGAAAATAATTTCTTTGCAATAAATGTGAAGTCTACAAGAAGATCAGCAAAACTTTACTTATCAGTCAGAAAACTGTAGCAAAAGTGATGCAAAACTATAACAAAGATGGAACTGCAACCATCTTACAGAGACGTCCAGGCCGACTATGGAAGTTAACACCTAAACAAAAGCGTCCTCTGATGAGAAGGGTAAGTGGCACCACATAGAAGAGAAATGTCACAAGACATTTCTGAGAAAAAAAATAATTTCTTTACAAAAAATGTGAAGTCTACAAGAAGATCAGCAAAGCTTTTCTTATCAGTCAGATGGAAGTTAACATCTAAACAAAAGCATCTTCTGATGAGAAGAAAATCGACAGGCAAATTCATTGCTATTAGCTGAAGAAGTAGAAAGCCAAACCAGGGTGAGTGTTTTCCATGATACGACACGGTGTACACTGCAAATGAATGGCATTCATGAGTGTCCTCCACAAAGGAAGCCTCTCTCCCTTAAAGCCCATGAGCAATAAAAGTCCGTCTACAATTTGCCAGGGTCCATGCTTAAAACTATGAGGACTACCGGGACTCTATACTGTGTATGTGCATCTTATGTGTATGTCCGTATTTTATGTTTGTGTGCACTATGTATATGCATACGTTAAAATATGTATAGAGTATTAGCATGTGCAAATTTTATATGTGTGCCTAATATAAATATACATGGAAATGTATATGTAGGTGGTGCCTGATGGAGGGTGGGGGGCCCAGATCAGAAGTCCTGATTAAGGGCCCTTCACTGTCATTGTCTGCCCCTTATATAAACAGTAAAATCTCCTTTAATAACTGGATTTCCATTGGGGTGGACTTCTCATAGATGGCCAGTAGGCATACTATATTGTGAATCTGGGCATCTCTCACAGAAAATCTGATCTGGATATGAGGGTGGTCTTCTATAAGCGGTGATGTTTTGGAGAGATTTAGGGAAAAGTCCCAATTCTTATCCATCGATCTGGTAATTTGAGTAAAATATTTGTGTTGATAACTGATCACAAAGTCACAAAATATGTAAGATTTGGCATAACCTGGCTCATTTTTCAAAAAGTTATGCTCAATTTTTTTAGCACCAAGTTTTGTTGCTTTTTTGTAGACTTACACTAACTTAGTATATTGTGTGAGAATTAAATGAATTATGAATTAGTTGGCGCATTTTACCACACTCTGGTGGTCCCTGACAGTCCTTCTTTACCGGCCCTGTAGTGATGCCAATGTAAACTTCCAAGTGACCGCGCAGTCAATCACTGTCACGAATGCAGGACAACCTATGATTAGCTAATTTTTGGGAAATCCTTATAACAAAAGGGGGTTGAAAATATTTACAATTATTTTAAAAGCATTAAAAAAAAAAACAGACCCAATACTTATAATTAGTTTGTTGAAAGTAGTCTAATTAAAGGGAGCTGAAAGGATTAGAGATTATGAACCCGATTCACCAGTGTTTTTGCCAGAAAACTGGCATAAAGCTCTTGAAAAGTTGCAAAGTTTTGTGACTTTTCCCATTTTCACATAATTTTAACTTCTTTAAAGCCCAAGACGTACTGATACGTATCTGCGCCCTGGGACTTAACAGCCTGATACGTATTAGTACATCTTTGCGATCGCGCCCGCACACAGGCTGTGCGGGCGTGATCGCCGCCGGGTGTCAACTGATTGTCACAGCTGACACCCGGTGCTATGTGCTGGGAGAGGTCCCGCACATTAACCCCCGCAATGCTGCGATCGAAGTCGTTCGTAGCATTGCGGGGGCAAGGGGAGGTGACCGGGATAGTCACCTCTCCTGCCGGCGTCCAGCAATGTGTGCCGCGGCTTCCCGGATGTTGCCATGAAGACCTGATTCACTGAGGGGTTCAGTTTTAAGAATGGTGTCACTTTTGGGTATTTTCAGTCATAAAGACCCCTCAAAGTGACTTCAAATGTGATGCGGTCCCTAATAAAATGGTTTTGTAAATTTTGTTGGAGAAATGAGAAATCGCTGGTCAATTTTAACCCTTATAGCTCCCTAATAAAAATAAATTTGGGTTCCAAAATTGTGCTGATGTAAAGTAGACATATGGGAAATGTTATTTATTAGCTTTTTTTGTGTGACATATCTCTCCGATTTAAGGGCATAAAAATTCAAATTTTGAAAATTGCAAAATTTTCAAAATTTTCGCCAAATATCTGTTTTTTTTCACAAATAAACACAAGTGATATCGAAGAAATTTTACCACAATCATAAAGTACAATATGTCATGAAAAAATATTCTCAGAACCAGAGGGATCCATTGAAGCGTTCCAGAGTTATTACCTCATAAAGTGACAGTGGTCAGAATTGTAAAAGTTGGCCTTCTCATTAACGTGCAAACCACTTTGGGTTGTAAAGGGGTTAAGGACTCTACCTGCATATACAGTCATGGCGGAAAGTGCTGGCACCCTTGAAATTGTTTCAGAAAATTACACATGTTTTATTACACGCATGTTTATTTCCTTTGTGTTTATTGGAACAACACAAAAAATCTGAGAAAAAAAAGGCAAATTGGACATAATTTCACACAAAACTCCAAAAATGGGCCGGAATACATATATATATTTTTGATGGGACAACACTGAAGATGCGACACTTTGATACAATGTACAGTAGTCAGTGTACAGCTTGTTTAACTGTAAATTTGGTGTGCCTGCAAAATAACTCAACACACAGCCATTAATGTCTAAACCGCTGGCAACAAAAGTGAGTACACCCCTAAGTGTGTTCTCAGCTGATGTTATTTGTTGGTTTTTCTTTGCATCCCGAACAATTTTCTTGGCAGTTGTGGCTGAAATTTTTGTTGGTCTACCTGACTGTGGTTGGGTTTTTACAGAGCATCTGATTTTCCATTTGTTAATCACAGTTTGAACACTGCAGACTGGCATTATCAATTCCTGGGATATCTTTTTGTATCCCTTTCCTGTGTTATACTCTTTTTGCCTCCCTTTCCTGTGTTATACAGTTCAACTACCTTTTCCCGTAGATTCGTTGATAATTCTTTTGCTTTCCCCATCTCAAAATCCAGAAACGTCAGTGGCTGGATCCCAGAAACTCACTCAGCTTTATGCACACACACTGATTACAAGCAAACAGGTCACAGGTGAGGACGTTACCTTTAGTAGCCATTCAAACCCATTTGTGTCAAATTCTGTGCATGTTATCAGGCCAAAATCACCAGGGTATGTGAACTTTTTGATCAGGATTATTTGGATGTTTTTGGTTGTCATTAGTGATGAGCGAGCACTAAAATGCTCGAGTACTCGTTGCTCGGGTCGAGCAAATTGAAATACTCGGGTGCTCAACCCGAGCAATGAGCCCAATATAAGTCTAGGGGAAACTTGAGCATTTTTCAGGTGGCTCCCCACGGCGGTCTGCAGAGGGCCTAAAAATTGCCCAAATCGATGGGAACTGTGCTCAAATGACATGGGAACAGCATGGGGAAGACCCCTGGAAGCATCTCTGACTCCCAGATCACTGCTGTCAACAACGTCGTCAGAGTATTACGCCACTTTTACGGCGTAAGGAACATCCTTTCCAGGGTGATGACTTGTATATAAGGCAAAATAAATAAATAAAAACAAAAATACTCCTACACACGTAGCATTTTTGACACGTTTTTGCACTTTTGCATTGCTTTCAACCAAGACAAATGCATTCACCAGGAAATGTCATTTTAACATTTTACAACCTTATCTGGCCATGTGGTGTGTGACACATCATCAGACACATGCATACAGTGCTGAAAAGACATGGGAACAGCAAGGGGAAGACCTCTGGAAACATCTCTGACTCCCAGGTCACTGCCTAAATGTGTGCCCATCATAAGTGATCCTTGGCACATGCGAAGATGCCTCCCGCCATGCACCTGTCATTGCAGACTTGCAACAATCACCGTCCATGTCCTTGTCCCACTGCAGTGTTCAGTTGTCCCTACCCCATTCCTTGGAATGCAAGCACAAGAATGCCGGCAGCCACACAACCACAGGCTGCAATACTATACTGCCAAATTTTTGACAGCTGCTTGCACTTGAAATGTGGCCTTTTAGGCTCGTGGAGGCGGAAGCTTTTCATAACCTCATGCCGGCGACGGTCGGGTGTTCATACTCGGTCCCCAGCCGCCACTATATTTCCCGGTATCGCCTCCGCCTTCCACAAGCACGGGTCCCATAACATTACCCGTGCCCTCCCCAGTGCACTTACTGGGAAGGACCGCCTAACCACAAACACGTGGACAGGTGAATGTGGCCAGGGACGGTACGGAGCCAGTCCACAACTTTTTTTTGCTAAGAGTTGTATTTAGCTCGGTGAAAGGACTGGCATAGAGGGAAACCGTATCTACCCTGCGTGTCATTTCTCCCAGAAAATCCTGTAATTGAGCTTGTTGCAGAAGCAATGGCAGCCCATCCAACATCAACTCGCACTTGTCAATGGTGCTTTGACACACACACATCTTTCTTTGCGCATTTAATTTCTTGAATACAGAGTTGGAAAATGGCCTGATCCGTAATGCGTTTTGAGAAATAACATGCATAAGCATGGCCGATCCGCATTAAAAAAGCAGCCATAGAGTGTCCAGGAACCTTCCCCCACACTTTTCTTAGCCAGGGCTGCTTTTCGGCAGGGTTGCACGGGCCCACCAGAGAACCGGAGACTCCTCCGGCGGGCCCTGGCTTCTCCTTCAGGAGAGTTCATAGTGCCGAGTTGAGGCCATGATGATGATAGAGGCCATCATCTGCTTAGTTTTCTGTTACTTGGATTGCAATTGCAAGTATGCAGCCAGCCACCCACCCACCCACAGGCAGCAACACTAAACTGACAGATTTCTGGGCAGCTCTTTGCACTTGAAATATGGCCTTTTAAGCTTGTGGAGATGGAAGCTTTTCACAACCTCATGCAGGCGGCGGCCGGGTGTCCATACTCGGTCCCCAGCCGCCAGTATTTTTCCCGGTATCGCCTTCGCCTTCCACAAGCACGGGTCCCACAACATTACCCATGCCCTACCCAGTGCACTTACTAAGAAGGACTGCCTAACCACAAACACGTGGACAGGTGAATGTGGCCAGGGACGGTACGGAGCCAGTCCACAACTTTTTTTGATAAGAGTTGTATTTAGCTCAGTGAAAGGACTGGCATAGAGGTAAACCATATCTACCCTGCGTGTCATTTCTCCCAGGAAGTCCTCTAAAGCTGCTTGCACTTGAAATGTGGCCTGAACATTACTGCTGGTACTTTTCTGTGGGAATTTTCTTGCCTCCTACCAGCCTGGAATATTTCCAGCAAACTATGGTACAACACTATGGTATTAACACTGCCCCCAGTACCAGTAGCGAAGCCATCCTCAATTTCCTTCTCTGGAATTTTATTTGGTAGACTGAGTGGCTGCCCAAATACATTTTCTCACAAAGGAGCTGATGATAGAGTGGCAGTAGGTTCAAGTTTCTCCAGCCTGTTAGATATTAGAGGGTGAACGGCAGCACATTGGATCAGTGGTTAGCACTGAAGTCTTACAGCACTGGGATCCTGGGTTCAAATCCCAGCAAGGACAACATCTGCAAGAAATTTGTATGTTCTCCCCATGTTTGTGACGCGCCCCCTGGGACATATTCCTTTTTGAGGGGAATACCCGGCACCGGATCAGATGGGGGGGGGGTTGTAGTCTCCGAGCGGCTGTGACCCGGTCCCGTGCCCAGGGCGTCAAGCTCAGTGTTATGTGGCAGCTTTACAGATGTTACTAAAGTTCTTTTGTGTCGACTACGCCACCCGTTGTGATGCGGTCACTGTGGCCGCCGCTGCAGCAGGGTCCGCTGAGGCTGATGGTGGGTGCGCAGCTTGGTGGGATAACCCCCAACGGGAGGGGTATAGCCTCAGAGGGGACAGGCGCAGAGGATGGGGGTTGTGGTGGTGCGGTGCAGCCGGCAATGAAGACAGACTCGGGTTGTGCAGTTAAGGGTGTTTACTTACTGCAGATGTTGTACTGGTCACTCCAGCTGCTAGTGACCACCCGAGCCGTGCTGCGTCCACCAGGTCCTGGATCCAGCCAACCCCCAAACAAGTCCGGAGCGTGGCCCTGAGCTCTCCCTCTGTCCTTTCTTCAGCCGTCCCCACCAGGGATTCACCTAGGTCCAGCTCCCTCGGGCCTTCTTTTGGGACACCCTTGGCCCTGGGTTCCCTGACCCTGCATGTGGTGTGCCTTCGGGGTGAATGTGGTGGGTGACCGTGACAGACACTGCCCACGGTCTCCGGTCTCTGGCTGGGGATTGTTTTTGCCCCCACCAGCTTGGGTTCCGGTACCCTGATGCTGACTCCTCACCCGGTGCTCTAATTTGGGTTCTTGGGTCCCTTCAGTCTTCCCCCTCTGGGTCTTTCTCTGCTCCACTCTCTCTCTCTCCAGGGCTGCTGTTTCCTGCTCTCTGCATCAGACTTGTCCTCTGCAGCTGACTGACTCTCTGCGTCTGACTCTGATCTAAGTTGGTGCCCTCCTTATATATCCCTCTATGTGTGAGCTCAGGTGACCAGCACCCAATGAGCTCCTATCACTACCCAGACTGCTCCCCCTATCTGCCCCTACACTACATGGGATGTACCACCCCCCTCCCACTCCAGCCAGGAACAGGCTCGGTTGTACCTGCACATTTCTAAGTGGGAGTACCGTCGGCCTGCTCCTCTGAAATGGGATGTATGTAGTGCATGCAGTCTATCTGAGCTCAGTTCCACACTCCATCCTTACCCGGGAGTGGAATATCACACCTCTGGGTTGAGGTGCAATACCCCTGTAGCAGCCGAATCCTCAGGGTGCTACATTTGCATGTGTTTCCTCCTCAGTAAAAATAGAGTGTCCTGGAATCTTCCCACACACTTTTCTTAGCCAGGACTGCTTCTCGGCAGGGTTGGACAGTCCCACCAGAGAATTCTCTGGTGTGCCTTGGCTTCTACCTCAGGAGAGTTCATGATAGCGCTAACTTTGCAGCTGCTATGGGGCTCTTGAGCGGGTGAGAAAGGTTAGCCCTCAGAAACAAATCCTCTGGTGGGCACAATGTTTTTCAATCTGAAACAGCTTCTCAGTGGGAGTTGTATTTCACCACAGCCATATTCTTTAGCTCTGTGAAAGGACTGGCATAGAGGGAAACAGTATCTACCCCGGTTGTCATTTCTCCGTCACCAGGTTCCGCCCATTGTAACACACGACCATGCCTGGCTGTATGTTCAGCGGTGAGAGCCACAGATCAAGCTGCTGTGTTACAGCTTTCAACAACTTTGCAGCGCTGGGCGGTTTGTCAATTAAGCATTAAGCATGTTATCTTCAGCACAGCCTGTTGCTGTTTGGCCAAGGCAGTGCTGCAGTGCTGTCAGCTTGTGACTGATGTGGTCATTTCGGAGATGGAGGAGGAGGTGCATGAGCTGAACAATGTGATTACATTGAGGTTAAATTGGTGATGCTGTTTTTTATACTAAAGAAAGATCCTATTGTTATGTTTTTTTATGTTATTTTTTATGACAAATGCATTCACCGGGAAATGTCATTTTAACATTTTACAACCTCATCTGGCAATGTGGTGTCATCAGACACATCCTGTTTTATTTATGATGGAGGGACTCTGAAAGTCATAAAGCCTATTTTTATAGGGACGTCAGACGGCCCTTACTATTCTTAAAAGGCCAGCAGTCGGCCCTAGCTATTGTTAGAGAGCCATCAGAGGGCTATGCTTTGTTGTTCCCATTATTAACAAGTGGGTCTCCTATACTGTTATTGCGCATCCAGTGACTGCAAGGGTTGTCAAAAATTTGGACGCAACCTAATACCCCTTTGAAGAGACATAGAGGAGGGTCTCAGTAAAAAAAATGTTCCCATTATAAAGGAGCGGGTCTTCTATAGTGGTAATGCCCATGCTGTGACTGCAAGGGTGGCCAAAATTTTTGAAAAAAAACTAACAATTTAAAGACACAAAGAGCATGGCCACAGTAACAAGGTACATGTTCCCGTTAGAAAGGAGAGGGTCTGCTATACAGTTATAGGGTATGCAGTGAATCCAACGGCTGACAAATTTTAATGAAAAACCCCAATAAGAATTTAAAGACACACAGAGCAGGGCCACAGTAACAAGGTACGACATGCTCCCATTAGAAAGGACAGGGTCTGCTATACAGTTATAGGGTATGCAGTGAGTCCAACGGCTGACCAATTTTAGGAAAAAACCCACTAAGAATTTAAAGACACATAGAGCAGGGCCACAGTAACGACAAATTCCCATTAGAAATGATAGGGTCGGCTCTACTTTTATAGGGTATGCAGTGAGTCCAACGGCTGACCGATTTTAGGAAAATCCCCACTAAGAATTTAAAGACACACAGAGCAGGGCCACAGTAACAAGATATGACATGTTCCCATTAGAAAGGAGAGGGTCTGCTATACAGTTATAGGGTATGCAGTGAGTCCAACGGCTGACCAAGTTTAGGAAAAAACCCACTAAGAATTTAAAGACACATAGACCAGGCCACAGTAATGACAAATTCCCATTAGAAAGGAGAGAGTCTCCCATAGTGTTGGACTATGCAGTGACTGCAAGGGCTTCCAAAAATTTGGAAGCACTTCAATGGCCCTTGGAAGAGATGTGGAGGAGCGCATCATAAAAATTTTTTACCATTAGAAAGGAGCGGGCCTCCTATACTTGTAATGCCATGCACTAAGTGTATGGGCTGACAAACATTTACTCCTGGAGGGTATACATGAACATACTGTATAAAAAAGTTTTTTTACAGGCATCATAAAAATGTAGCGCCCCGAGGGCTCGGCCGCAACAGGGGTATTGCACCTCTGCCAGAGGTGTGATATTACACTCCCGGGTAAGGATGGAGTATGGACCAGGGTTCAGTTAGCTGCATACAGCACACTCACCCCATTTCCGAGGGACAGCTCAACGGTGCTCCCATTAGACAGAAATGCAGGCACAACAGACCATGTCCCTGGCTGGAGTGGGGAGGGGGTAGGAATACCCAGTGATGTAGGAGCAGTTAGGGGTTGGTTCCTGAGCGTAGATAGGAGCCCATTGGTTGCTGGTCACCTGGGCTCATGTTCTAGAGGGAGGTATAAAAGGTGGGCACCATCTTAGAACAGTGTTCAGTCAGAGAGAAGAAGTGACAGAGTGGGGGCCTTGGTTGTCGAACGAAGTGTGCCCTCTGCCTCCAGCGTTTTCAGATGGGAATTTTTTTAATAGTTCCGCAACAAGGGCCTTCTGGTACTGCCTCATTTTTGTACACCTGTCCGCCTCAGGAATAAGAGATATAAAGTTCTCCTTGTAGAGTGGGTCTAGAAGTGTCACCAACCAGTAATGACCTAAAATTTTGAGAATGCGAGGGTCATGGGAAAGGCAGCATAACATAAACTCAGCCATGCGTGCCAGACTACTAACAGGCAAGACTTCCGTGTCCTCACCAAGAGGATGACTGACCATGCTCTCCTCCTCCTCCTCTCTGTCCTCTGGCCATCCACGCTGAACAGACGGTATGACAGCTGTGCAGATAGCACCGTCTATAGTGCATGAAACTAGTTCCTGTCCTTCCTCCTCCTCCTCTTCCTCATTGTCACCCAATCCACGTTGGGATGAGATGAGGCTTGGCTGTGTGTAATCACCCTGTATGGTTAATTGCTCCATCTTATCGTGCTCCGCCTGCAATGCATCATCTTTGATTGTGAGCAGAGAGCGTTTCAGAAGACAGAGAAGCGGGATGGTGACGCTAATTATGGCGTCATCGCCGCTCACCATCTTGGTGGAGTCCTCAAAGTTTTGGAGGATGGTACATATGTCTGACATCCACGTCCACTACTGAGGTCTTATGTGTGGAGTCTGAACTGAATACCGATAGCCTTTTTGATGCTGGTACTCAACAACTGCCCTCTTCTGCTCACAAATCCTTCCCAACATCTGCAATGTAGAGTTCCAACGTGTGGGGACATCACACACCAGTCTGTGAGCCAGAAGCTGCAAACATTGCTGAAACACTGCAAGGGCGGCGGAAGCTGTAGCTGACTTTCTAAAATGGGCACACAGGCGGCATACTTTAACAAGCAGATCCGGCAGCTCCGGGTAGGATTTGAGTAACCGCTGAACCACGAGGTTAAGCACATGGGCCAGGCATGGTACGTGTGTGAGCTCGCCTCGCCTCAGAGCCGCCACCAGGTTCCGGCCATTGTCACACACGACCATGCCTGGCTGTAGGTTCAGCGGTTTGAGCCACAGATCTGCCTGCTCTTTCAGAGCTGTCCATAACTCTTCAGCATTGTGTGTTTTTTCACCTAAGCATATTAGCTTCAGCACAGCCTGTTGCCGCTTGGCCGAGGCAGTGCTGCAGTGCTTCCAGCTTGTGACTGATGTGGTCATTTCGGAGATGGAGGCTGAGGAGGAGGAGGCTGAGGAGCATGAGGTTCAGGAGCTGTAGACCGTGGGGGCAACCCTGATTGACCTAGGGCCTGCAATCCTTGGCGTCGGGAGGACGTGTTCCGTCCCAAGGTCCGACTGGGTCCCGGCTTCCACTATGTTAACCCAGTGTGCCATCAGCGAAATGTACCATCCCTGCCCACAAGCACTTGTCCACGTGTCCGTGGTTAGGTGGACTTTACCGGTAACTGCGTTGTTGAGGGCACAGATAATGTTTTGGGACACGTGCTTGTGTAATGTGGGGACGGCACACTGGGAGAAATAGTGGCGGCTGGGGACTAGAGATGAGCGTTGTTCTACTCGAACTGTTCGCCAATCTCAAATTCGAGCTGTTTTGGGCGGTGTTCGAGCCGTTCGGCGAACACGAACAATTTGATAAAAATTCGGCTGTTCGAGGTTATGTTCGATAACTGTTCGTGCACCAAAATCATAACTGGATTTTTTCTCAGTAATGATGAAAATTAATGTTAATACGCAGTTTGAGTGTACAGCGGGGTGGGGGGAGGGGCAGGGGATGGATCTCTGCAGGAACAATGAAGATCTCCATTTTTTTTTCTCTTTCCCACATTTACAGTGGGGAGGTGCAATCTGTCAGCCTATCAGCAGCGCACACACGGAGCGAAGTGCTTTTTTTCACACAAGCAAGGGCATGTGTGATTGGCAGTGTATGTCACATGTCCTTGCCCTATAAGACCAAGCCATTTTCCCCGTCGCCACCATTTTCTCACTGCTGCAGCTGCGTGTTAGACGGCACCGCTGTTGCTGTGTGCGCTATACCTTGTTAATTTCAAGCCAATTTTCGCACAAATATACAGATAGCTTGGGAGTAGGGAATAGTTGTGATTGCAGTCCTTTTAAGGACTAGGTTACAGCATTTCCTACGACTTTTATCAGGGAGGTCTGTGCTCTTAAATAGATAGATTGTGGGAGTAAAGACTAATTGTAATTGGAGTCCTTTTCAGGACTAGGTTACATGAGTTCCTATCAGTTTTTGCCAGGCAGGTCTGTGCCAGTGCTGTGCAAGTTTTTTTCACAGCATTTGGCTGAATCTAGCAAAGCTAATCCTTTTTGGCCTATTGCAGAGTGTGTTAGTCAGTGGAGTAGCCTATCTGTGTTGCAAGATATACCACCTGTGTATAGAATACCAATTTTTTTACTGCACCTAGTGAAGTAAAATCTTTTGGGCATAGCATCATTCTATTAGTCCATCTATACTGACCTCCATCAGGTTGCAAATTAAAACTAATTTTTATCTGCATCTACAGTACCTCTGAAAAAATATTTGGGCTTCTAGCAGTGTGTGGGACTTGTTCTATTAGTCCATCTATACTGACCTCCATCAGGTTGCAAACTGAATATATTTTTTTCTGCATCTACCTCTGAAAAAATATTGGGCTTCTAGCTGTGTGTGGGTCTTGTTCTATTAATCCATCTATACTGACCTCCATCAGGTTGCAAACTGAATATATTTTTTTCTGCATCTACCTCTGAAAAAATATTTGGCCTTCTAGTAGTGTGTCGGACTTTCTCTATTAGTCCATCTATACTGACCTCCATCAGGTTGCAAATTAAAACTAATTTTTATCTGCATCTACAGTACCTCTGAAAAAATATTTGGGCTTCTAGCAGTGTGTGGGACTTGTTCTATTAGTCCATCTATACTGACCTCCATCAGGTTGCAAACTGAATATAGTTTTTTCTGCATCTACCTCTGAAAAAATATTGGGCTTCTAGCTGTGTGTGGGTCTTGTTCTATTAATCCATCTATACTGACCTCCATCAGGTTGCAAACTGAATATATTTTTTTCTGCATCTACCTCTGAAAAAATATTTGGCCTTCTAGTAGTGTGTCGGACTTTCTCTATTAGTCCATCTATACTGACCTCCATCAGGTTGCAAACAGAATATAATTTTTTTCTGCATCTAGCTCTGAAAAAATATTTGGCCTTCTAGTAGTGTGTCGGACTTTCTCTATTAGTCCATCTATACTGACCTCCATCAGGTTGCAAATTAAAACTAATTTTTATCTGCATCTACAGTACCTCTGAAAAAATATTTGGGCTTCTAGCAGTGTGTGGGACTTGTTCTATTAGTCCATCTATACTGACCTCCATCAGGTTGCAAACTGAATATATTTTTTTCTGCATCTACCTCTGAAAAAATATTGGGCTTCTAGCTGTGTGTTGGTCTTGTTCTATTAATCCATCTATACTGACCTCCATCAGGTTGCAAACTGAATATAATTTTTTTCTGCATCTAGCTCTGAAAAAATATTTGGCCTTCTAGTAGTGTGTCGGACTTTCTCTATTAGTCCATCTATACTGACCTCCATCAGGTTGCAAATTAAAACTAATTTTTATCTGCATCTACAGTACCTCTGAAAAAATATTTGGGCTTCTAGCTGTGTGTGGGACTTGTTGTATTAGTCCATCTATACTGACCTCCATCAGGTTGCAAACTGAATATATTTTTTTCTGCATCTACCTCTGAAAAAATATTTGGCCTTCTAGTAGTGTGTGGGACTTGTTCTATTAGTCCATCTATACTGACCTCCATCAGGTTGCAAATTCAAAATAATTTTTTTCTGCATCT
Organism: Phyllobates terribilis; assembly: GCF_046119375.1. Taxonomy (NCBI): domain Eukaryota; kingdom Metazoa; phylum Chordata; class Amphibia; order Anura; family Dendrobatidae; genus Phyllobates; species Phyllobates terribilis. The sequence continues at coordinate 330,014 of NW_027362858.1, read as the reverse complement.
AACCCAGCCAATAGTTTTGGCCTAATACCACAGTTTGGCCACTCAGCTCTGCTCGGTTACCATCCATTGTTTTTTTGTGCAAACAACTCCAGAGTTGTGAATTAGTTAACCACCAAAATGAGTGGAAAAAGGCCTGCTGCTGGTGGAAAGGGGAATAGGCGTGTTGGGAAGGGGAAAAAAGGTTGTGTCCGTGGGGTAGGTGTTAAAGCAACAGTAACATCTGCAGAAGAAAGACCATCTTCCAGCCAAACTAAAATGTCTACTTCTTTTAGCGGACAATGTGATAAGATCCCTTTCTTACGGCCACGCCAATCGCTACAAATTCCAGATGAGGCACAAAAACAGCAGGTGCTTCAACGGATATCAAGTGCTCCTTTAAGTGGGCTCTCCTCCACATCAACTTCAACATCACAAATACTCCAGTCCTCAAAGGTGTCACCCAAATCGCACTTGCTTCCTCACAGCTCCCAAATCTCCAGCTGCCCGTCTGAGTATGAGGTAGAACAGATGGTTGAGTCTGCAGAGCTGTTTACTCATACTATAGCCTGGGAATCAGAGGTCGACTCCAGCGCTTCTGTGAATCCAGACGAGGAAATGATCTGCACTGATGCCCAGAATCTTTATGAGTCGGATCCAGGACCAGACGCAGAAGGTTCTGACCATAATGTAGACCCTCATTCCCAAACTGTAACTCCTGTTGGTGGAGACAATGAGGAAGACGATGATAAGACTCAAATACCTGATTGGAGCGACAACTTTAGTTTTTTGTCAGGGCAGGAACAGGTTGGCTCTGAGGACGACGGGTGTGATAACGCACAGGGTGATGATGATGAGGTCGGAGATCCCACTTACTGTCAACCCACAGTCAGCCAAGAGATGAGGTCAGCAGAGGAGGTGGAGGAAGATGCTAGTGACGACGAGGTCAGGTTGCGCCTTCCTGGACAGAGACGTAGTACTGGAAGCACGTCAACAACTGCATCCTCAAACACAACTCTGCCTCTCACCACAAGTCGTGGTGGCTCTTCAGGTCGCATGGGTGCTAAGCCTTGCATAGCCTGGGCATTTTTTCAGATCGATAAAGATGACCCAACTCGTGTTATCTGTAACATTTGTCAGCAAAAGCTAAGTAGAGGCCAAAAAATACATAGTTTGAGTACTTCATGCATGAACCGGCACATGGACATGAAGCATAAGTTGCAGTGGGAAGCTCAGTGTGCTACAATGCGGCCTAGCCGGCCGGGCCAACCACCGTCTGCCATATCTTGTGCATCCGCGGCCTCTTCATCCTCTGTGACTGGGGGGACAGCAGTCACACCTGTTTTGGGGCGCAGACCTGCCACCTCTTTACCCACAACAGCCAGCGTGATTGGCAGGTCATCATTTTCTTTGGAGGTGGTAACACCAGCTGGTTTTGAGCGCTGTCCGACATCGATAGCACCACCTTTGGATCAAGGCAACCTAACATGTCCGCCTGCATCTTTCTCACAGACCGGCAGTTTGCCGGGGACACCCTTATCAACCCCGTCTAAGCACAATAGCCAGCCCTCGGTCCCTCAGATGTGGACAAGTAAAAGACCATTTCCTCCTAGCCATGAGAAAGCTAAGAGGTTGAATTTCACCATCTGCAAGCTCTTGGCTACAGAAATGCTGCCTTTCCGCCTGGTGGACACAGAGGATTTTCGAGACCTTATGTCCGTCGCAGTGCCCCAGTACCAGATGCCCAGTCGGCACTACTTCTCAAAGAAAGGTGTGCCTGCGCTCCACCAGCATGTCGCACACAACATCACCGCTTCTTTGAGAAACTCTGTGTGTGACAGGGTGCATTTCACCACAGACACTTGGACGAGTAGGCATGGACAGGGGCGTTACATGTCGCTGACTGGGCACTGGGTAACTATGGTGACAGCAGGACAAGGGGCTGCTGTCCAAGTCTTGCCGTCCCCACGAGTTGTGCGTCAATCCTCTTTATGTCAAAGTTCCTCCACTGCTTCTGCCTCCTCAACCTCCTCTCGGTCTTCCACCTGCACCCAAAGCCTGTCTGGTCATGCCACAAGCTTTCTAACTGCGCAGAAGGGATCCTGCACACCTCCTTACTATGCTGGCAGTAGGGCTCAACGTCATCAGGCGGTTTTTACATTGAAATGTCTGGGAAATGTGAGTCACACAGCTGAGGAGTTGTGGTCAGCTCTGGAGAACCAATTTCATGAATGGTTGTCTCCACTGGACCTGAAACCAGGGAAGGCCGTGTGCGACAATGCTGCAAACCTGGGTGCGGCCCTTCGCCGGGGCAATGTCACACACGTGCCTTGTATGGCTCACGTGTTGAACCTGGTTGTCCAGCAATTTTTAGCCCACTATCCCAGACTAGATGGCCTTCTGCAGAGGGCACGGTCGCTGTGTGCTCACTTCCGCCGTTCGCATCCTGCAGCTCAGCGACTTACATCTCTACAGAAGTCGTTGGGCCTGCCACTTCACCGGCTAAAATGCGATGTGCCTACCCGGTGGAATGCAACTCTGCACATGTTGCAGCGACTGTGGCAGCACCGACAAGCCCTGGTGCAATACGTTCTGACGTATAGCCTGGGCCAACGAGATTCAGAGGTGGGGCAAATCACGCTGGAGGAGTGGTCTCAGATCAGGGACCTATGCACCCTTCTGCACAGTTTTGAAATGGCGACGAAGATGTTTAGTGCTGATGATGCCATTATCAGCATGACTATTCCGGTGATTTACATGCTGGAGCACATGTTAAACAGAATTCGGAGTCAGGTGGTGGCACAAGAGGAGGTGGAGGAAGTAGAGGAGGAGGAGTTGTATGCGGAAGGGCTAACATCTGCAAGGTCCAGAAGGTCGGCAGCACCAAGGCGGCAGGCATGTGAGGGTGGGGGAGATGGTTTTACCAGGGCGCATGGTAGCAGCCAAACTAGTGAGGAAGGTGCAGGAGCCCAGGAAGAAGTGGAGGACGAACTGATGGAAGACTCATCAGATGAGGGAGACCTTGATCACATTTCTGTTGTGCGAGGTTGGGGGGAGAGGACAGAGGAAGGAAGCATGATTGTTACCTCGCCACCAACACAACAGGGACTTGGTGCTCCTGGATGCTCAACACACATAAGTGCCTTCTTGCTGCACTACCTGCAACATGACCCTCGAATTGTGAGAATTAGAAATAATCCTGACTACTGGGTTGCCACACTGTTAGATCCCCGGTACAAAAGTAAATTTGCAGAAATTATTCCTGCCATAGAAAGGGATGCACGCATGCAGGAGTATCAGCAGAGACTGTTGCAGAATCTTACATGTGCTTTTCCACAAAATACCAGTGGTGCACGTAGTGAATCTCACAGTTCCAACTTGCCAACCGTGGGATCGTCAAGTGTTCAGCACTCAAACCGTAACAGAACCACAGTATCTGCTGGTAACATCAATTTTGCGGAATCATTTCACCACTCTTTTAGCCCATCCTTTGCAAGGCCACAGGAGACAAGAAGTCTGACACATAGTCAACGCCTAGAGACGATGGTACAGGAGTATCTCCAAGTAAACATTGAAGCCACGACTGTGTCACTGGACCCTTGCTCTTTTTGGACTTCCAATCTGGATAAATGGCCGGAGCTAGCCACTTACGCCTTGGAGATCTTGTCATGCCCCGCAGCCAGCGTTCTGTCTGAACGTGTGTTCAGCGCTGCTGGTGGTGTGCTGACAGATAAGCGCACGCGGCTCTCCACTGATAATGTAGACAGACTCACGTTCATAAAGATGAACAAATCATGGATCCGAAACGACTTTTCTACCCCTGTGTCATCCTGGGGAGAGTAAAAGCTTGATGATTGGTTAAAATCACCCTACCAAACGTTTTAAGCTTTCAAATTACTAATCATGTTTATCTGTATCTTGACTGGAAAATAATTTGGGCTTTGTAGCAGTGTGCAGCACTGATTCTATTAGGCCATCTATAATAAGCTCCACCAGATTTAAAATTAAAAATAATTTTTAGCTGCATCTAGCCCGGAAAATAATTTTGGGGCTCCGAGATGCGCAAGACACATAAGTGCCTTCTTGCTGCACTACCTGCAGCATGACCCTCATATTGTCAGAATTCGAAGTAATCATGACTACTGGGTTGCCACACTCTTAGATCCCCCAAACTTTTCGATCAACCTTTTCATTTTAATAAAGACCAAAAAAATGGTCTTTTTTGAAATTATAAGCATTAGCAGGTTGTTAGAAACTGAAATCAAACAGTTTTCAACTCAAAACTTCATTCTAGGTGATGTTACATTTTCACATAGGACCCCTTGTTCGAAAGGAGCTTCTGAACTCTCTCGTCCATTGAATTTGTCAGGTTTTGGATGGTTTCTGCTTCAATTGTTTTGCATGAGGACAGAATACCCTCCCAGAGCTGTTGCTTAGATGTGAACTGCCTCCCGCCATCATAGACACTCCTTTTAATGATGCTCCAAAGGTTCTGAATGGGGTAGAGGTCAGGGGAGCATGGGGGTCACACCATAAGTTTGTCCCCTTTTATGCCCATATCAGCCAGAGATGCAGATGTTTTATGTGCAGCATGAGATGGTGCATTATCATGCAGAAAAATGATCTTGCTGTGAAATACACGGTTCTTCTTCTTGAACCATGGCAGGAAGTGCTGTTTGAGAAAATCCACATACATTATGGAGTTCATCTTTAGCGCCTTCAGGGATCCTAAAGGGGCCGACAATCTCTCTCCCCATGATTCCAGCCCAAAACATTACTCCACCTCCTCCTTGTTGGCGCTGTAGCCGTGTTTGCGTGGGGTGTCCATCAACCAGCCATCCTCCACTCCATCCATCTGGACCATCGAGCGCTGCACGGCACTCATCCGTGAACAAAACAGTTTTGAAATCAGTCTTCATGTAATGTTTGGCCCACTGGAGCCGTTTCTGCTTGTGTGAAGTGGATAGAGGAGGTCGACAGGATGGCGTATGCACAGCTGCAAACCTCTGAAGGACCCTGCATCTTGTTGTTCGGGGGACGTTGGAGGCACAAGCAGCTTCAAAAACTTGTCTGCTGCTATGACAAGGCTTTTTTGCCGCTGCTCTTTCAACCTGATGTAATTGCCTGTAGGAAAGAGTCCTCAATTTGCCCTTATCAGCACGCACACTTGTGTACTGTGAATCAGCTACATACTTCTTGATTGCCAAGACACTTCATCCTGATCATCGCACAATGTTGATTGTAGTCATGCCTTGACCTAAACACTCCACAATTTGTTGCTTCTCAGCAGCCGACACATCCTTTTTCTTTCCCATTTTGGCAGAAAATGTAGGCTGCTTAATAATGTGAGAGAGCCTTCTTAAGTAGTCTTGCCTTTCATTGGACACACCTGCCAAACTAATTAGCACAGGTGTCTGCAATTGCTTACAGTGATATAAAGAGCCCTGACACACATCACCATCAATGAGTTTAACTGACAAACAAACAAATTCTTCCCTTATCACTCCTAAACACTTTTTGCATAATAATTTGGAACGCAGTGTACATGTGCTTTTCCACAAAACACCAGCGGTTCACGTAGTGAATCTTATAGTTCTAACTTGCCAACCGTGGTCTGTATGGAATTGTTCAATAAAGGGCCCAAAATTAAGATAACATAGATGGGAGAGGTCTCTATGAATAGGAATTCCTAAGTATTTGATACCCTGTGAGGGCCAGGCAAAGGGAAAGTTGGACTGGATGGAATCCTATATGGATTTGGGGAGGGAGACATCGAGGGCCTCAGACTTCGCTGCATTGATTTTAAAATTTTACCATGTAACAAAGTGATCTATTTCAGCCATAACAGCATGGATGGATATATGTGATTGAGTGATATATACTAGGACATCATCAGCAAATAGAGAGCACTTGTACTCGGTGCCTCCCACCTCAATCCACCTAATATTGGGGTTATGGCGAATTGATGAGAGCAGGTGCTCCGTCACTAGGATGTATAAGAGAGGGGACAGAGGACATCCCTGCCTTGTCCCATTGGTGATTGTGAAAGGTGATGAAAATGTTCTGACGCACCCCCTGGGCCTTGGGACACCCGGAGCCGGACCCTTTTTGGTGGATGCTGGTGGTTGTAGTCTTCGTGGCGGCGACCTGGTTCCGTGGCTCAGGGCGGTCAAACCAGTGGCGGAACTATTTATGTGGTTTTGATGTTTAAATGTCCGACTACGCCACCCGTGGATTGCGGTCAGAGTGAACCGCCGCTACAGGGCAGACCGCTGAGGCTGGTGTTGTGGGTGCAGCAGAGCGTAGCATAACTCCCCACGGGAGGAGTATAGCCTCAGGACAGTGTATGCGGAGGATGGGGGTGATGGTGCAGGGCAGCAGCAGTAACGACACGGAGTCAGTGATGCAGTCCAGGGCCTTTACTCACAGTTCTTATTATCCAGACCACGTCTGCAGGTAACGGCTGCCCACGTCGTATTGTGCTCACCAGGTGAGGGGCTCAGACAACTCCCAGATAACTTTGGAGCACTTCACAGGACCCCCTTTGTGTGTCCTTTGTCTGGCCTTTCTTACCAACACTTCTGTCCAGCTGCCTCGGGCCTCCTCTTGGTAAACTTGGCGCCAGTTTCCCTGACCCTATGTGGTGCCTTCCTAGCGGGTGTAGCGAGGGGCTGCGCCACATAAAATGTCAGAGCCTCCGGTTTCTAGCTGAGGGTCGTTTCCTGCCTCCACTAGTTCGGGGACCGGTCTCCCCCTTTGGCCTGACCCCTCCACGCAGGTGGATTCGGGCGTGCGGTGGCGACTCACCCGTCCGCACCCCTGGGATCCCTTCATTCCTCGTTCCTGGAGCCTTCTCCACTCCTCTTCCTTCCTTCTCCCTCTTCCAGGCCTGGGCCTCTGTTACTAGGCCCGCCTCCGGAGCAGAGCTCATGCAGAGCCCCTGCTCCCTGCCACTTCTGCTCAGACTTCTCTGCACTGAACTAAGATGGTGCCCACCTTTTATACTCCCTTCTCAATGCACCCAGGAACTGCTTCCTCCCTGCTCCTGCACTACAGGGTTCCCCTTCCTCAGTGTTCCCTCCCCCCACTCCAGCCAGGGACAGGGACTGTCGTGCCCATCTCAGGGGCATATTGGTCGCCCTGCCCGACGGCAATGTGGTGTAATGCATGCAGGTGTCGGGTCCTGATCCACACTCCATCCTTACCTGAGAGTGAGATATCACACCTCTGGGTGAGGTGCAATACGTCTGTAGCAACCGAGCCCTCAGGGTGCTACAGTTCCATTTATCTTCAGCCTAGGTGACGTATTGCGATACAGGGCCGTGATTTTGGCTATAAAAGGGTCCCCTAGACCCCTACCCTAAGCTTTTTAAGAGAATCATATATGGCGTGCCAGGAGACTCTATGGAATGCTTTCTCAGCATCCAACGAGAGTATCTAATTACAAATTTTTAACTGCATCTAGCCCAGGAAATACTTTGTGCCTAGTAGCAGTGTCTGCTAGTCAGCGGATTATCCCGGCTGTTAAGCAAGCTACACCACCTGTAGTTTAGACACTTAATTTTTTCAAAGGAAATGCTTCGGGACCATGGGATACTCAGTGAAGAGCATCAGGAGGCACCCCAAGGCATAGGGGCTGGGACTGGCAGTAGGATGCCTTGCGGTGGACAGCCGAGCTCGATCCTTATAAAAGCTTTTTAACTGCAGCAGCTTTAGTGGACGCTACTGGAGCTGGAATTACGCGGCTGCTGGCATGAGACTTGCCCTCCAATAGATCCTTGTAAATGGATTTAAAGTGTATTCATTCAAATTAGAGAGACAATTTAAATTAAAAAGCTTAGAGCTGCCTCCACCACAGGGGGGCTCGCTCGACCCACCAGCGGACAGGCACCAGTATTGGGAGAGGGGGGCTGGCCATCAGGGTTCACCGCGGCTCTGGCACAAACCCGGCGACACGGAGGTGGCACGGGCAGGAGCGGACTGGCCGTGTCGGCTTCTCACTTTTTGGATTTTAGAAGGGCATGACATGCCTATATCTGTGTCTCCCCCTCCTTTTACTCCTCCACCTCTTTTATTTTCGCATGACTATATGTACTTGTCACTTTTCCATGTGTTAGTTGTGTCTTCTGAGCAGTTTGTCAGCTTTTGGACACCTTTGAAGGTGTTTTCTATGTGTTTCTATGTGTTTTTGTTTGCCTGCCATTGGTTTTAACGGTGTTCGACGAACAGTTCGACGAACAGTTCGGCGAACACACGGGTGTTCGACGAACCGAACCGAACTCGAACACTACGGGGGTGGCTCAACACTACTGGGGACAGAGTACCGAGGGACGGCCTCCGCCATCAGGTTGCGGAATGCTTCTGTCTCCACAAGCCTAAAAGGCAACATTTCGAGCCAAGCAGTCGTGAATTGTGAGAATTTAGTAGTGTGGCCTGTGGGACGTTGGCTGCATATTTGCGCTTGCATTCCAAGGACTGGAGTATGAACAACTGAACGCTGCGCTGGGACAAGGACATGGACGTGCTTCCTGATGCTGCTACTTGAGAGTGTGCAATGACAGGTGCAGGGCAGGAGGCATCTTTGCATGCACTATGGACAGGGGATTGACTTGCATGCACAACAGCAGAAGAAGCAATGGTGCCACCTGTAGACACTGTTCCTGAACCCTGGTGTTCGGCCCACAAAGTCGAGTGCTTTGCTGCCATGTGCCTGATCATGCTGGTGGTGGTGAGGCTGGTCATTTTGCCACCCCTGCTGATGCTGGTCTGGCTCGTGATGCAAATGGCCTTTTTGGAGTTATCGGCAGAGTCTTTAAAAAACAACCAGACTCGGGAAGACCTAACAGTTGTAGTGGCAACTTCCTTCGTGTTGGTGTTACGGGAAACGGTAGCCTGCCTTCTGTCTGCGGTCACCACACTGCTTCTTCCTGCCTGTTGGGGTGCTCTGCCTCCCTCCCCCTGTGTGCTGCTGTCCTTGCTCTGCATGTCCTCCTGCCAGGTTGGGTCAGTTACTATATCATCCACCACCTTGTCTCCCACTTCTGCACCCTGGTACTATTCCTGACTTTCTGCCAATTGTGTCTCATCATCGTCCACCTCTTGTGACAGTTTCCCACCGTCGCCTTCGTGTGACCGTGGCTGCTCAAATATTTGGGCATCGCTACACGTGATCTCCTCTTGCCCAGCTTCAAGTGGACCGGGCGAGAGGCCCGAATCTATAAATGGAATAGTGAACAGCTCTTCAGATTGTCCAAGTGTGGGATCAGTTGTCTCTGGGTACTCGGCATGGTGGGAGGAAGGAGGATCAGGGTGAGGAATATGAGGTCCAGACTCATGGCTACTGAGACTTGACCGTGTGGAAGACAGGGTGGTGGTGGTGGTGGCTAAGTGACTGGAAGCGTTATCCGCTATCCAACCAACAACCTTTTGACACTGATCTGGGTTCAATAGTGGTGTGCTGCGGTCCCCTAGAAATTGGGACAGGAAGGTCAGGCGAGAAGATGTGGGTGTTTGTTGTGGCACAATTTCGGCTTGCCCACGGCCTTGTCCTCGGCCTCTGCACGCACCATTACCATCACGTCCAGTTCCCCGTCCCTTGCCACGTGCCTTGCCCATTTTAAATGGAGGATAGTATCTTCCACGCTCACTGCAAATGACTGAGTTTGAAGCGAAGTTATATGTGATCGGTGTGATGGAGAAAACAGAGTTTTAAATACCTGGCCTGTAGGTAAGTAGTGTGAACAGCAAACTGCTGTGAATTGCTTCACTGACACACTGAAAAAATGGAGGCCAGAAATGGCAGTATTTTCTGACAACGTATATGTGATCCGTGTGACGGAGAAAACACAGTTTTAAATAGCTGGATTTCTAGCGCTCTAATATGGAAAGGACCTGGCTGTATTCTGCAGTGCCAACAAGCAAATGGCGCAGAAAAACGGTGTTCTCTGGATTGCTTTATAAGCAAATAATGAGGATTAAGATCCAAAGAAAAGTATTCCTGGCCCCTGAGACCTGGGCCTTTGTATAGAAATATCTAACAGCAGCAGAAGGCAGAATTGGAATGGAGCCTCTTGTGCTATATGCACTGCAGTCTGCTATATACACTGCCTGCCGGCCTATATACAATGCCTGCCTGATATCTCTGCAGATGGATTAGTCCTCAGAAGGACTGTTTGCTGAGATGGATATGTGTAATGTGCGGTTTTTCTCCCTACACTACCTAATGCACGATCAAATCTCTCCCTAACGCAGCAGCAGCTCTCCCTACACTGTCTGATCCGGAGTGACTGTGATGAGCATGGCGGCGCCAGGTCAGATATAGACCTGATGACGCTGTGCGGCCAGCCAATCACTGTAATGCCCACAACCAACATGGCTATGGCATTACAGTGCATGACAGGCAATCCCTGCATGTTCATTGGCTCTGTAAGAGCGCCAAACATGCAGGGAGGGGACCCGACTTCCCGCCCGACCAACCCGGAAATACTCGGTGAGCGCAGAGCATCTCGAGTAGTGAGATACTCGGGCGAGCACCGAGCAGTAGCGAGCATGCTCGCTCATCACTAGTTGTCATTAAGATTTAAAAAGAGAAAACACAGAAATGTGACAGTAAATGGCTTCACCCAACCAATAACCATGAGTGGAGAAAAAGTGTTTTTGTTATCATTCATTTTCTCTGAAACAAGGCCAAGAAAGCAAAAATTCTGCCGGGGTATGTAAACTTTTGAGCAGAACTGTATATGCGCCAGCCCCAGTGTCTCCTATTCTATGTACTCCAGCCCCAGTGTCTCCTATTCTATATACTCCAGCTTCTTCTGTGATGTATATGCTCTAGCCCCAATGTATCCTGTGATGAATATACGCCAGCCCCAGTGTCTCCTATTCTATATACTCCAGCCCCAGTGTCTCCTATTCTATATACTCCAGCTTCTTCTGTGATGTATATGCTCTAGCCCCAATGTATCCTGTGATGAATATACGCCAGCCCCAGTGTCTCCTATTCTATATACTCCAGCCCCAGTGTCTCCTATTCTATATACTCCAGCTTCTTCTGTGATGCATATGCTCTAGCCCCAATGTATCCTGTGATGAATATACGCCAGCCCCAGTGTCTCCTATTCTATATACTCCAGCCCCAGTGTCTCCTATTCTATATACTCCAGCTTCTTATGTGATGTATATGCTCTAGCCCCAATGTATCCTGTGATGAATATACGCCAGCCCCAGTGTCTCCTATTCTATATACTCCAGCCCCAGTGTCTCCTATTCTATATACTCCAGCTTCTTCTGTGATGTATATGCTCTAGCCCCAATGTATCCTGTGATGAATATACGCCAGCCCCAGTGTCTCCTATTTTATATACTCCAGCTCCAGTGTCTTCTGTGACGTAGCTAATGTAGCCCTAATGTCTCTTATGCAGAGGCGTCGCATGATAAAGCAGTGGGACACAAGCTCCCTGCCCTATCACTATCTCTTTCATATGCCACAGATCACCATAGGCCTGCGGTTAACGAGATGTCAGCATACTCACGCAGGTGGCTCGATGACATCATTGCATCGCTCTGCTCTGCAGTCCCGCCATGGAAGAGGAGACAGAGGCCGTGATGTAGGGAATCAGGATTAAGTGAGAATAAACTTTATTTTTTTAAATGATCGGGCAGTGGAGCCATCCTACTATATATCTGGAGTAGTGGGTCCATCATACTACATATGGAGTAGTGGGGCCATTATACTATATGTATGTGGGGTAGTGGGACCATCATAGTATATACAGGTGCATCTCACTAAATTAGAATATCTTCAAAAAGTTAATTTATTCCAGTTCTTCAATACTGTTTCAGTATGCTCCACAATCATGAGGAAGACTGCTGACTTGACAGATGTCCAGAAGGCAGTCAATAACACACTCCACAAGGTCCTAGAGTTCCAATTTTCATTTGGAAATCAAGGTCCCAGAGTCTGGAGGAAGAGTGGACAGTCCACAATCCAAGCTGCTTGAGGTCTAGTGTGAAGGCTCCACAATCAGTGATGGTTTGGGGGGCCATGTCATCTGCTGCTGTAGGTCCACTGTGTTTTATCAAGACCAAAGTCAGCACAGCCGTCTACCAGGACATTTCACAGCACTTCATGCTTCCCTCTGCCGACAAGCTTTTTGGAGATGGAAATGTCATTCTCCAGCAGGACTTGGCCCCTGTCCACACGGCCAAAAGTACCAATACCTGGTTTACACACAACAGTATCACTGTGCTTGATTGGCAGCAAACTCGCCTGACCTTAACCCCATAGAGAATCTATTATAGAGAATCTATGGGGTATTGTCAAGAGGAAGATGAGAGACACCAGACTCAACAATGCAAATGAGCTGAAAGACAGCTTTTTGTATTGAAGAACTGAAATAAATTAACTTTTTGATGATATTCTAATTTAGTGAGATGCATCTGTATATGGAGCAGTGGCACCATCATGCTATATATATGGAGGAGTGGGGGCATCATACTAAATATAGAGCAGTGTGTGTGTGTCACCCCAGGCCTGGATGCCACAAACAATAATCTGTTTCTGAAAGCAGGAGGGAGGTCCCCTGGTTAGGAACAATTAGCATACAGCACCTCCTGTCCCAGGCCAGCAGGGGGAGCTGGCTGCCCCTATAAAAGCTGGAACTGGGGGCAGGGTTAGAGAGAACTGGACGACCCAGCTCAGGAGTGAGACTAGTCCCAGAGAAGGAGGGACAGTTCAGCTGTAGCTGAGGAGTCCGTGAGGCAGAGGAGAAACTCCAAGCCGGGGACAGAGGCGACGAGAGCCGGTCCTGGAAGAGAACCAATCTACCGAGCATTGGGGTCCGAGGCTGTCAGGGTTACAAGCCCAGCAGCAGAGAACCAACCTGCGAGGGATTTCAGGTCCCTTGGCCTAAGAATCCTGGAGGCTCCACACACAGAGGGACCAGTACATCGAGAAGCAAGCAACAGGTACCCAAGGCCTGAGTCGCAAGCCATACAGGAGAGAAGTACACGGCCAGCTCAGGGACGTGGGCTATTACACCACGAAAAGAGGGATAGTCAGAAAGAGCATAGAGAGAACGGTAGGCCTACACACTCACCCTGACCAGTGGGGCTCGCCCGAATGCTCTCAGACACCCAGGCCCATTCCTAACCGGTACTGTTGGGTCATTAATAATATCTACAATAAAGACCCTGAACTGTTTGAAGCGGACTCTGAACTCTTACTATTGCGGCCTGCACTATCACCCCCAACATCCACCTACACTGCCCTGAGGCTACACTCTTCCCGTGGGGAGTTATCCTACCCCTGTGCTGCACACCAACACCAGCCTCAGCGGTCTGCCTTGCAGCGGCGGTTATCTCCAACCGCAATCCACGGGTGGCGTAGTCGGACATTCAAAACACTGATAAATAGACTGCCACCATTTGGTCTGACCACCCTGAGCCACGGGATTGGGTTGCCACTACTACCCCCATCAGCACCGTACACTAGAAGGTCCGATTCCGTGTACCCCACGGCCCAGGGGGCGAGTCAGCTTTGGCGTAGTCTGCAGAATTGTGACCAACCCTCCACAAACGGGTATTGCATGCCTGGAAAAGACTCTATACATATCTGAGTGAAGTTTCCCGCCATTTGGGGCCATTTCCCACCAATCGGAGCCATTTCCCGCCATCGGGCGCCATCTTCGGGACGCCGCGCGGGAAGAAGAGGGGCGTGGATGTCCAAAAACGCGCGAGACCTGAAGCCCCGCCCTACGCTGAGACGCTGCGCAAGGTCCTGGAAGGAGATCCAGCGGAAGCCGACGTCATCACCGAGCAACGCAAGGTCCTCGCCCAGAGCATCGCGAGCGGAGCCGCGGCCTACAGAAGAGGATCGCCAGAAGGTAGGCCCGGACCGCTCCCCCAGCAGCGGCCGCCGCTACTTCTTCATCGGCCGGGCCAGCACTGCAGCAGTTAACTTCCCTGTGCTGGCCCGGCCGCGTCACTGCTAGGAGACATGGCCCTGTGCGCAGCTGTGTCTCCTAGCTGTGACGTCATGCAGTGCGCCCCCGCCTGCAGTGCTGGACCGGAAAAGAGAGAGAGCAGGCAGGAGGAATTGAGCCGGGGGATGGTGAGTGTGTGTGTGTGTGGGCAGATGTGTGTGTGGGCAGGTGTGTGTGTGTTTGTGGGAAGGTGTCTGTAGGGGCAGGTGTCTGTGTGGGCAGGTGTGTGTGTGTGTGTGTGTATATATGTGTGTGTATATGTGTGTGTGTGTGTGTGTGGGCAGGTGTGTGTGTGTTTGTGGGCAGGTGTCTGTGGGGGCAGGTGTCTGTGTCGGCAGGTGTGTGTGTGTGTATATGTGTGTGTGTGTATATGTGTGTGTGTGTGTGTGTGTGGGCAGGTGTCTGTGTGGGCAGGTGTCTGTGTGGGCAGGTGTGTGTGTGTGTGGGCAGGTGTGTGTGTGTGGGCAGGTGTGTGTGTGGGCAGGTGTATGTATATGGGTGTGTGTGTGTGTTTGTGGGCAGGTGTCTGTGTGGGCAGGTGTGTGTGTGTGTGTGTGGGCAGGTGTGTGTGTGTGTGTGGGCAGGTGTGTGTGTGTGGGCAGGTGTGTGTGTGGGTGGGCAGGTGTTTGTGTGTGTGTGTGGGCAGGTGTGTATGTGTGTGTGTGTGGGCAGGTGTGTGTGTGTGTGGGCAGGTGTGTGTGTGGGCAGGTGTGTTTGTGTGTGGGCAGGTGTGTGTGGGCAGGTGTGTATGTGTGTTGGCAGGTGTGTATGTGTGTCTGTGTGGGCAGGTGTGTGTTTGTGTGTGTCTGTATTGGCAGGTGTGTGTATGTGTACATGTGTGTGTGTGTGTGTGTGTGTGGGCAGGTTAGAAAGTCTTGCCCTGTTGAACACTACACCTGACTTGAGGCCACCACCTCTTGGTTGTCCAATGTTCTTGCTTCTCTAGGGCTCTTCTCAGATATTCATTATACCAGCTCCCCAGAATACCAAAGTTAGGGTGGGTGACCGCGAGCCCTGGTGGTGGTCATAACTGCGGCCACCCAGGGGCAATACTCCATAACAACAATCCCCTGAGGTGGTGTAGGATGTAAGGACCTATTCACACTACATTCAGCGCTGCATTCAGGTCTTTACACAAGGCTTACAACTGAATCCCTGAAATTCAGGATTGTGCTGTCTGAAATGAGACATCTGAAAGCAGAGAAAATGGAGCCTAAAGATTCAGACTTTAGCCTCGGTTTGCCTTTGTTCAAATCAATGGCTATGTCAAGGCACATCTGAATGCCATTTTTCAGGGATTTAGATAGAAGCCTGGAAAGAGGAGATGAATGCATTGCAAAATTCAGTGTGAATAGGCCCTTATATCTGGAGTCTTGATATTGATGCCACAAGCATTTTACTTGTTTTTAACTTAAAAAAAAAATACACACACAAATTATACACAAACACACACTATACATACACACTATACATACACACACATTATACACGCACACACACACACACTATACATACACACACACACACTATACATACACACACACTATACATACACACACATTATACACACACACACACTATACATACACACACACAAATGTGTGTGTGGGCAGGTGTGTGTGTGTGGGCAGGTGTGTGTGTGTGTGGGCAGGTGTGTGTGATGTCTGTCTGTTTGTGTGTGTGTGTGTGTGGGCAGATGTCATTGTGTGATGTCTGTTTGTATGTATTTTTGTGTTTCAAATGTGTTTATGCGTGTCTGTATATGTTTGTGTGTGTGTATGACTGCATGCGGCCTCCTGTTGAGTACAGTTGGCGCCGTGCGGCCTCCTGATGTCTCTGGGGGGGCTCCGTGCGGCCTCCTGCTGTGTATAGATGGCTACGTGCCGCTCCCCGCTGTGTATAGATGGCTACGTGCGGCCCCCCGCTGTTTATAGACGGCGCCGTGCGGCCCCCCCGCTGTGTATAGATGGCTACGTGCGCCCCCCGCTGTGTATAGATGGCTACGTGCGGCCCCCCGCTGAGTATAGATGTCGCCGTGCGGCCTCCTGCTGTGTATAGATGGCTACGTGCGGTCTCCCGCTGAGTATAGATGGCGCTGTGCGGCCTCCTGCTGTCTCTTGGGGTAGCGCCGTGTGGCATCTATACTCAGCAGGAGGCCGCACGTAGCCATCTATACACGTATACTCAGCAGGAGGCCGCACGTAGCCATCTATACGGTGTCATCTATACACAGCGGGAGGCCGCACGGCGCCATCTATACACAGCGGGAGGCCGCACGGCGCCATCTATACACAGCGGGAGGCCGCACGGCGCCATCTATACACAGCGGCAGTCTCAGTGCTTTGCAAGAGCAGTCAATAAATTCTGCTTGACTAATTCTGAGCACCATAAAGTCTGGTTCGCTTCTAACCTGCTGTCTTCATTTTCAGCTTGCTGAATTCTAACTCATTTACTGTCATTCGAGACGATGCCTTTGCTGGTCTCTTTCACCTTGAATACCTGTAAGTGCTCCACTTAATGTCATATTTTTGATTCTGTTCTTCTTCATCTTTTGGCATGTGCAATTGTATGAGCAAGTATTCATATGAATTTATGACCTACTTAAACCTTTGAGGACCTTAAATTTTATTCAATCAAATTTTTTTCGAGTTTAAAACTATGGGACATATATGTGCCTTGGTCCTCAAAGGGTTTTTAAAGGGGCTGCAAACATAAATACGAAAAAAATAATTCAATTAGTGCTTTTTGTGTTCATTTAATTTTTATTTGAAGTCCATTTTTTTTATATACCTTGAAATTAAGCCCTACCCCATGGAATGAAGCCCTACCTACATGACATCTGAGAGCTACATGGATCCCGCTTGTGAGGTGCCTGTCCGTCACTACTATTCAGTTTTAGGGTTCACTCACTAAGCCATATATTCTCTCATGCAAGAGAATAGGGCCAATTATGCTAATGACACTGGGCTCAAACTCTGTCAGAGCTTCAACTGAGTGTGATCCGATTCTCTCGCAGCACAGATATGGAGAAGATGGAGAACTTAATTTCTCCATCTTCTCCATAGTCTCTGTGAGTGTTCATCGGACTGCACTTGGATGACATCCGAGTGCAGTCCAATGTTTTACGTGCACCCATAGACTTGTATGGGTGCACATGGTCCGAATATCGAATGAGATTATTTTCTCATGCCAATAATCGCACTGTCCCATAGTATAACATAGGGCCGAGTCCTATCCGATAAAACATCACATAGCATTCGGCCGTGTTATACGACAGTGTGAGTGAGCCCTTAGAGTCAAGGAATATTTACATGTAGATGATGATATTACTCTCCAAGTGTATATTTTTTTAGGCGAGTTCATAGTAAATGCTTTGCATTTTTGACATGTGATCAACTAAAGAACAAGAAAGATTTAGGACCTCGCCTATAGAGAAACGGAAAATAGTTTGGAGGACTTGCATGTCCTTTTTTATTTATTATGAGAAAATCATAAAAGATCCCGTTTTTTAACCATGCTGTGACTTTCTGCTGAGGGAGAGGGAGAGGGAGAGAGCTGCCCTATTCAGAGTCTGTAATAAGACCTGCTGACAAAAGTGTTGAAGATACAGTCTAATGTGAATTAACAATGAAAAAAAGTTAATTTAACAAATGGCTTGTATTTTTTTTAATATAAACTTTTTTGTCTTTACAGCTCCTTTAAAGGGAATCTGTCATCAGGTTTTTGCCACCTAATCTGAGAGCAGCATAATGTAGGGTTAGAGGCACTGATTCCAGTAATGTGTCACTTACTGGGCTGCTTAGTGTTGTTTTGATAAAATCATTGATTTGTCAGAAGGTAATTATCACTAGATGACTAGTAAGTTCTGTAGGACCCCACCCCCATCACTGATCAGTAGATTTCTGTGTACACTGAGCATGAGCAGAAAGCTGCCAATCAGTGGTGTGGGTGGGGCTATACAGAGCGCAGCATTCAGAGAGCTGCTAGATCTGCAGCAGATAAAACGGTGATTTTCTCAAAATGACAACAAGCAGCTGAAAAAGTGACACATCGCTGGAATCAGGGTATCTGCCCCAATATTGTGCTGCTCTCAGATGAGGCAGCACAATTAATATTATGCCAAATTAATTTCCCGTGAACTATCACATGATCTATCACAGGGGATCATGTGACATGTCACGTGATAAATCAGGTGTGTGGAGGGGGCCCGCGCCTTCTAAACTGCCCGGGGCCCTTGCTACTCTTAATCCACCCCTGCCTATATCCCCGGAGCGGCCTGGCTGCCCCAGTATGCCGGCGAGTCGCATCCCCTGACAGAAGAACAGAAAGTAAGCATACTGATAGGGCAGTTAACTGGTGCGGCCCAGCGGGAGGTAAAGTCTTGGACAGCTGAGGAGAAAAGGACTGTAAGGGGGGTTCTGACCCGTCTACGGGACACCTTTGATACCCGTACCTCAGCAGAAATCAAAATGCGGTTCTATGGATGTAAGCAGCGAGCTCAAGATAGCATCCGAGATTATGCCCTAAATTTACAGGAAGCCTTGGGGGCAATTAAGCAAGCTGACCCTGGCAGCGTGCAGGATACAGATAAACTATTGACTGACCAGTTCATAGAAGGTCTGCTGTCCAGCGCCCACAGAACCCAGCTGCGCCTCATGGCCCTACAGAACCCCGATTTGACTTTTGCACAGTTCAAAGATAGGGCCATCCGGGTGCTCCGAGAACCTGCACCGGGTGGCGCTGTAGCTTCCCGGCGCCCTGCCATCCCTTACCACCAGGGGGCGGCGCCCTATCCCGCAGACCTTGTGGGGGCTGATGCGCAGGCCCTAAATCCATCCCCGCCTGCAAACCTGTACCATCAGGTCCAAGAACTAACAAAGAGTGTTGCTGCATTGACCAGGACCGTACAGTCGTTACAGATGGACCCGTCAGGACCAATCAAGCTGGCTTCCAGTCCGGAGGATGTCCCGTGGTGTCGACGGAGGAGGATCCCGTCGTTCAGAGGGAGGCCCGCCGATCATTACACTGAGGATGGACAGCCGATTTGCCGTCGTTGCAGCCAGCCGGGACACGTAGCCAGGTACTGTACTTTAAATGGGTCCGACCTGGGGCAAAGGGCCAACCCCCAGGCATAAGGTCATCAGGCCCATCTAATTGGCGTGATAAGTACGTAGGGGGACGTCCGGTTTTACCCGTAGTGCTGGACGGTATCCCCATGAGTGCACTGCTGGACACCGGGTCCCAAGTGACTACCATCCCCTATGTACTTTTCAAGCAGTACTGGAGTGACACTGATATAACTCGTTATCCAGACGATGACTTGAGCATCATCGCCAGCAATGGTCAACCCGTGCCGCAGGTGGGGTTCAGAGAGATGACCATTAAGATTGGTAAAGTTGAACTGCCGGCACAGGGAGTGATCATTGTGGACATTGACTGTCGAGAAATTCACCCTAAAATAACCTTGGGTACTAATGTGATTGAAAATTGTCTTTCAGAAGTACTTGTAATTTTGCAGCAGGTGGCGATGAATGCGAGCTCCAGCCAACAGAGGGTCCTCCAGAAGGAGATAAGAGCCCTGATGAGATGGCAACAGGTAGAACTGTCTGGTGGTGAGATCGGTAGCGTGACGATGAGCGACCCGTTCCCCATTGCCATGCCCCCCAAAAGTGAAATGATCTGGTGTCGGACTGCAATCGGGTTAAGAGGGAGAGACTACCAAGCCATGGTAGAACCTGTGTACTCAGACAGCAGGCCCACCATTTTGACAGCCCGGCGGGTGGTCGATGTCCGCCATGGAAGGGTGCCCATCCGGATCTTAAACATTGGGGAAAGGGAAGTACACTTGCCCCGGTACGCTACACTAGCCAAATTGTATACTGCTGAACACAATGCTGTCAGGGCCATGGAACCCTTGCCTCCATCTCCCCAGGCGGAGGGTAATGGTTCCCAGAAACCCAAGGAGGACTGGTGCCAGAAACTCCACGTGGGTGATGACTCCACTCCCTTGCACCAAAAACAAGGAGTCTACCGGGTGGTTCAAGAGTACGAGAGAATCTTTAGAAAGCACCCGCTAGACTTCGGCAGAGTGAAAGGGGTAGAACACCACATCCCCACGGGGAGCCACCCACCAATAAAAGAAAGATACAGACCTGTACCACCCAGCACACTATCAGAACGCAAAGGGCATGCTGAGAGAAATGAAGGAAGCCGGGGTCATTAGAGACAGTTGTAGCCCCTGGGCAGCCCCCTTGGTTCTGGTAAAAAAGAAAGACTGTACTATGAGAATGTGCGTGGACTATAGAGAAGTCAATCGTATCACCCATAAAGACGCATACCCGTTGCCTAGAATAGAGGAGTCTTTGGTCGCACTAAAATCAGCTAATTTCTTCTCTACTTTGGACCTTACTAGTGGGTACTGGCAGGTTCCTGTGGCAGAGGCTGATAAGGAGAAGACTGCCTTCACCACCCCGATGGGATTAAGTGAATTCAACTATATGCCGTTCGGGCTCTGCAACGCACCCGGGACCTTCCAGAGGCTGATGGAATGCTGTCTAGGGCACCGAAACTTTGAGACCGTCCTACTTTACCTGGACGACGTGAATGTCTATTCGAAGACTTACGAGGACCATCTAAAGCACCTGGCTGAGGTGTTCGAGGCCCTGGCAGGCTTTGGCATGAAAGTGAAACCCTCCAAGTGCCATCTGTTAAAGCCGAAGATACAGTACCTGGGACACGTGGTCAGTGCAGACGGAGTAGCCCCCGACCCTGACAAAATCACGGCAATAAAGAACTGGCCAAGCCACTCTAACATAAAAGAAGTGAGGCAGTTCCTCGGGTTGATAGGTTACTACCGAAGGTTCATCCCCAGGTTCACCAAGATGGCAGCCCCTATGCAGGACCTCCTTATAGGACAGTCTAAGACCAGAAGCCAAAAGCCACCCTTCAAGTGGGACAAGCCAGAAGAGGAGTCCTTCTGCCAGCTGAAGATGGCCCTCACGGGGGATGAGATCCTGGCCTGCCCTGATTATGGCCAGCCTTTTATCCTCCACACAGACGCCAGTAATGTGGGGCTGGGAGCCGTACTGTCACAGAACCAACAGGGCAGAGAAAGGGTGATCGCGTACGCCAGCCGGAAGCTGAGGCCCACCGAGAGAAACCCGGAGAATTACAGCTCCTTTAAGCTGGAGTCCTTGTCAGTGGTGTGCGCCATAACAGAACGTTTCAAGCATTACCTGGCCTCTGTGAAGTTCACTGTGTACACGGACAACAATCCGTAGACACATCTGGACAATGCGAGACTTGGTGCCCTAGAGCAGCGGTGGATGGCCCGACTAGCAAACTATGACTTCACCATCAAGTACCGGGCAGGCCGAGCCAATGCCAATACACATGCCCTATCGAGAATGCCCCACTTGCCCGATGAGGGAGAAGATCCAGACGAGTTGGAGGAAATAGAGCTCCCTGCATTCCACCGGTACGGGGCCACTCAGTACTCCCACCGTGTAAGAGACAAAGACTTGACCACTGTCATGTTCAATCCCTTACCTCACCACGGCTGGGCTGAAACGCAAGATAGTGACCCTGCAATTCGCCTGGTGAAAGACCTGTTAACCCAGGCAGACGCTAGCCCTGGCTCGGACGCTCCAGAGGAAGCCAAGCAGTTATGGAAGGAGAAAAGCAGGCTATTCCTCTACGAAGGTAAGCTGTGCAGAAGGCTTGTCAACCACCGGACGCACGAGCTGACCTGGCAGGTAGTGGTCCCGAGACGAGATGCAGCAATTGTCCTGGAGGCCTACCATGACAGAGCGGGACACTTCGGGTGGAAGAAACTGGAGTTCCTACTGAGAGACCGGTTCTACTGGGTCGGAATGAGAGGGGCCATAGAGAAGTGGTGCAGGGACTGCGGCCCATGTAACCTCAGAAGGAAGGACGGTACCAGCCAGAAGACGCCCTTGATGCCCATCGTCACCAGGCAGCCTCTTGAGCTGGTAGCTCTGGACCATGTGAAACTGGCTCCAAGCCGGTCGGGCTACGTCTATGCCCTGACAATAGTGGACCACTATTCCCGGTTCCTGGTGGTGGTTCCTGTTAAAGACTTGACAGCCCAAACAGCGGCCAGAGCCTTCCAACAACACTTCTGCCGTCCACACGGGTATCCGGAACAGGTCTTGACTAGTGTTGAGCATTCCGATACTGAAATATCGGGTATCGGCCGATATTCGCGGTATCGGAATTCCGATACTTAATTCCGATACTTTTACAATATCGAATACCGGAATCGGAAGTTCCCATAATGCCTGAGCTCTGCAGTGTCTGTGAAGGATGACAAGTTGGATGGCAGCGCGATCCAGCCTGTCATCAGAATGCCATCAAAGCGGGGGAGAATTCTCCTGATTGTTTAAAAGCCGGCGCGCGGTAAAAAGCCGCTGGCTTTTAAACAATCACACAGCCCCATACTGCTTCCCCGCAGCCTCCCACCCCGATCCTCCGCTCCCCTCGCCACCTCCAATCCCAATCGTAAATTAGGACCGGGCGGGGAGCGCAGCACCAAGGAGCGAAGGACCCGGGCGGGGAAGCCGGCAGTGAAAAGACTTCACCGCCGGCTTTCCCGTTCTGTGCTGCGCTTTCCCGACGGTTATTTCAAATGAACAGCTGAGGTATCAGGTGATGCCGATCAGCTGTTCATTTGAAGTCGCCGCGGTGCCCTCAGAGGGTTCATGTGAGTTCATGCTTGACTGCATGAACTCACATGAACTTTCCCACGGCCGCACAGGTCAGCCTCACCTCCCAGACCATCAGACCGGTCATGATTAGTGTGTGTGCGGGTGTCTGTGCGTGTGTGTGCGGGGTGTGTGTGCGATGTCTGCGTGTGTGTGCGGGGTGTCTGTGCGATGTTTGTGCGGGTGTGCGCGGTGTCTGTGCGTGCAGGCAGACATAGGCCGATGTGACACTACTACTCCCATCGGCCTATGTCTGTCCCCCGTCCACTCGTGCCAGCAGGATCAGCTCGATGGGAGCAGTAGTTCCCATCAGCCTGATCCTGCTATTTAAATTGCCCTACTGTGTCCCCAATAAATTTTAAATACATGTCATTGGTGGCCAGTGGTTACCTACAATAAATTAGTTCATACATTACCTGTCCCCGCCGATCGCCACCTAAAATAAAGTAAAAAATAAAAAACTACACCTATACTCACCTAGACACCTAATTCCCCGAAGCCATCGATCTCCAGTAATAAAATATAAAATAATAAACCACAACCTTATCCTTACCCCTCCGTAGTAGTCCACGAGTGTCCCACGATGATCTCCAGTTCAGAGCAGCCACATAGAATGTGACCGCTCTGAACCGCCGCCGCCGCTAGAATGACAGGGCCGTAAGGGTTCGCCGGAGTTCAGGCAGCGCTGCTCCGGTTAGCTCCTTTACGGCCCTGCTGTATCGTGAGAAATTCCCACGGTACAGCACTGCCGTAAAGGAGGTCTCCGGAGCTGCGCTGCCTGAATGCACTCCGGTGACCTCAGTCAGTGGCTCCCGCTGCCGGGAGCGGACGTGTTCCCGGCAGCGTGAGCTTACAGCAGCCATGCACAGCTGTCACCATCTCCAGATGTGACAGCTGTGCATGGGAGATCAGCGCAGGAACGTGGACAGGTAACTATTATATTTAGTAAACTAAGAATTAAATAAAATGGTGTGTTTTATTTCAAATAAATTATTTTTTTCTGGGTGTAGTGTGTGTTTTCTTTTTAACACTTTGTAGGTTAGTAATGGGGGTGTCTTATAGACGCCCATCATTACTAACCTGGGCTTCATGGCAGCTGGCGCTGACATGAACCCCACCACTATTACCCCCTGCCACCGCACCAGGGCAGCGTGGAAGAGCGAGGCTAAGTGCCAGAATTGGCGCATCATATGGATGCGCCATTTCTGGGGCGGCTGACGGCTGGTGTTTCTAGCCTGGGAGGGGGCCAATATTCATGGCACCCTTCCTGGGCTATTAATATCAGCCCCCAGCTGTCTGCCTAGCCTTTGCTAGCTATTAAAATAGGGGGAACCCCACGACATTTTTTTTGGGGGGGTCCCCCATTTTAATAGCTAGTAAAGGCTAGGTATTCAGCTGGGGACTGATATTAGTAGCCTGGGAAGCTCCGTGGGTTTTACCCCCTTCCCAGGCTTCAAACATCTGCCCCAGCCGTCTGCTTAACCTCCGCTAGAGACTAAAATTATGGGGGATCCCACGCCATTTTTTTTTTAAATAAATCCTTTATTTTAACACTAAATGACATTTGAGGAGTTAATAAAGATGCAGTCCCTAAATTATTATTTATTTTTTAATTAATTTTTCCCAAAACTTTTGACGTGGGCTTCGCCATATTTTTGTATGCCAGCCAGGTACAGCATCCAGCTTCTATGAACGCGCCATTTTCCGGGGCAGCTGCAGACTGCAATTTTCAGCGGGGGGGGGGGGGGCAGAAAGCTTGGGCCTCCCTGCACTGCAGATTCCATCCCCCAGCTGCCTAGTTGTACCTGGCTGGACACAAAAATAGGGCGAAGCCCCACGTATTTTTTTTTTTAATTATTTCATGAAATTCATGGAATAATTAAGAAAAAAAGGGCTTCCCTATATTGTTGTGTCCGGCCAGGTACAAATAGGCAGCTGGTTGTTGGGGGCAGCCCATTCCTGCCTGCTGTACCTGGCTGGACACAAATATAGTGCAAAGCCCCACGTCAATTTTTTTTTAATTATTTCAGGAAATTCATGAAA
The DNA here is from genome assembly GCF_046119375.1 of Phyllobates terribilis. Classification (NCBI taxonomy): domain Eukaryota; kingdom Metazoa; phylum Chordata; class Amphibia; order Anura; family Dendrobatidae; genus Phyllobates; species Phyllobates terribilis. The sequence continues at coordinate 305,290 of NW_027362858.1, read as the reverse complement.
TAATTAAAAAAAAAAATACGTGGGGCTTCTCCCTATTTTTGTGTCCAGCCAGGTACAACTAGGCAGCTGGGGGCTGGAATCTGCAGCGCAGGGAGGCCCAAGCTTTCTGCCCCCCCCCCCCCCCCGCTGCAAATTGCAGTCAGCAGCCGCCCCGGAAAATGGCGCGTTCATAGAAGCGCCATCTTCTGGCGCTGTGCCCAACTCATCCAGGGCCCTGGTGCGGTGGCTCACTGGGTAATAAAGGGGTTAAGGCCAGCTTGGCATTATCAGCTGGCCCTAAGCCCGAAATTCATGGGGTCACGCCAATATTAGACATGACCGCCATGAATTTCTAGTAAAGTATTTAAAAAAAACACAAACACCCAGAAAAAAGTCCTTTAATTGAAATAAACACACAATTCTTTATTGTTCTAAATTAAACCATACTTACAGTCACGCCCATTCCAGCTGAAGCCAACGATCTCCTGCAATAAAAGTAAAATAATAAACCAACATCATCCTTACCTTTCCATGGCTCCCACGACAGCTTCAGCTCTGCTACATCGAGATGACAGGCTGGACCGCAGCAGAACGCTGCCATCCAGCCTGTCATCCCGCAGACACTGAGAAGCGCAGGCATGCTTGCGCTCCTCAGTGTCTGGCTGTGATGGCATCCAAATGAGCCGAGGTCATGTCCAATGAACTCAGCTCACTTCATGTACGTCACTGACAGCGTGGGAGAATTCTCACGCTGAAGCGCTGAGTGCAGGAGAATTTTCCCACGCTGTCAGTGACGTGCATGAGGTGAGCTGAGTTCATTGGACATGACCTCACCTCATGTATGTCACTGACAGCGTGGAAGAATTCTCACGCTGAAGCGCTGAGTGCAGGAGAATTTTCCCACGGTGTCAGTGACGTGCATGAGGTGAGCTGAGTTCATTGGACATGACCTCGGCTCATCTTTATGCCGTCACAGAGAGACACTGAGGAGCGCAAGCATGCCTGCGCTTCTCAGTGTCTGCGGGATGACAGGCTGGATGGCAGCGTTCTGCTGCGGTCCAGCCTGTCATCTCGATGTAGCAGAGCTGAAGCTGTCGTGGGATCCATGGGAAGGTAAGGATGAGGTTGCTTTATTATTTTACTTTTATTGCAGGATATCGTTGGCTTCAGCTGGAATGGGCGTGACTGTAAGTATGGTTTAATTTAGAACAATAAAGAATTGTGTGTTTATTTCAATTAAAGGACTTTATTCTGGGTGTTTGTGTTTTTTTTAAATACTTTACTAGAAATTCATGGTGGTCATGTCTAATATTGGTGTGACCCCATGAATTTCGGGCTTAGGGCCAGCTGATAATGCCAAGCTGGCCTTAACCCCTTTATTACCCAGTGAGCCACCGCACCAGGGCCCTGGATGAGTTGGGTACAGCGCCAGAAGATGGCGCTTCTATGAACGCGCCATTTTCCGGGGTGGCTGCAGACTGCAATTTGCAGCGGGTGGGGCCCAGAAAGCTTGGGCCTCCCTGCGCTGCGGATTCCAGCCCCCAGCTGCCTAGTTGTACCTGGCTGGACACAAAAATAGGGAGAAGCCCCACGTATTTTTTTTTTAAATTCATGAAATTCATGGAATAATTAAGAAAAAAAGGGCTTCCCTATATTGTTGTGTCCGGCTAGGTACAAATAGGCAGCTGGTGGTTGGGGGCAGCCCGTTCCTGCCTGCTGTACCTGACTGGACACAAATATAGGGCGAAGCCCCACATCAATTATTTTTAATTATTTCATGAATTTCATGAAATAATTAAAAAAAAAAAAATACGTGAAGCTTCTCCCTATTTTTGTGTCCAGCCAGGTACAACTAAGCAGCTGGGGGCTGGAATCCGCAGCGCAGGGAGACCCAAGCTTTCTGGGCCACCCCCGCTGCAAATTGCAGTCCGCAGCCGCCCCAGAAAATGGCGCGTTCATAGAAGCGCCACCTTCTGGCGCTGTACCCAACTCATCCAGGGCCCTGGTGCGGTGGCTCACTGGGTAATAAAGGGGTTAAGGCCAGCTTGGCATTATCAGCTGGCCCTAAGCCCGAAATTCATGGGGTCACGCCAATATTAGACATGACCACCATGAATTTCTAGTAAAGTATTTAAAAAAACACAGCACCCAGAATAAAGTCCTTTAATTGAAATAAACACACAATTCTTTATTGTTCTAAATTAAACCATACTTACCGTCACGCCCATTCCAGCTGAAGCCAACGATCTCCTGCAATAAAATTAAAATAATAAAGCAACCTCATCCTTACCTTTCCATGGCTCCCACGACAGCTTCAGCTCTGCTACATCGAGATGACAGGTTGGACCGCAGCAGAACGCTGCCATCCAGCCTGTCATCCCGCAGACACTGAGAAGCGCAGGCATACTTGCACTCCTCAGTGTCTGGCTGTGACGGCATAAAGATGAGCCGAGGTCATGTCCAATGAACTCAGCTCACCTCATGCACGTCACTGACAGCGTGGGAAAATTCTCACGCTGAAGCGCTGAGTGCAGGAGAATTTTCCCACGCTGTCAGTGACGTGCATGAGGTGAGCTGAGTTCATTGGACATGACCTCGGCTCATCTTTATGCCGTCACAGCCAGACACTGAGGAGTGCAAGTATGCCTGCGCTTCTCAGTGTCCGCGGGATGACAGGCTGGATGGCAGTGTTCTGCTATGATCCAGCCTGTCATCTCGATGTAGCAGAGCTGAAGCCGTCCTGGGAACCATGGAAAGGTAAGGATGATGTTGGTTTATTATTTTTCTTTTATTGCAGGAGATCGTTGGCTTCAGCTGGAATGGGCGTGACTGTAAGTATGGTTTAATTTAGAACAATAAAGAATTGTGTGTTTATTTCAATTAAAGGACTTTATTCTGGGTGTTTGTGTTTTTCTTTAACTTTGACTATGGGGTTAGTAATGGGGGTGTCTTATAGACGCCTCTCCATTACTAATCTGGGCTTGATGTCAGCTGGCATTATAAGCTGACATCAACCCCAGCCCTATTACCCCACTGCCACCGCTACAGGGCAGTGGGAAGAGCGAGGCTAAGTGCCAGAATTGGCGCATCCTATGGATGCGCCATTTCTGGGGCGGCTGACGGCTGGTGTTTCTAGCCTGGGAGGGGGCCAATATTCATGGCACCCTTCCTGGGCTATTAAAATCAGCCCCCAGCTGTCTGCCTAGCCTTTGCTAGCTATTAAATTAGGGGGGACCCCACGTTATTTTTTGGGGGGGTTCCCCCATTTTAATAGCTAGTAAAGGCTAGGTATTCAGCTGGGGGCTGATATTAGTAGCCTGGGAAGCTCCGTGGGTATTACCCCCTTCCCAGGCTTCAAACATTTGCCCCAGCTGTCTGCTTAACCTCCGCTAGAGCCTAAAATTAAGGGGAACCCCACGCCAATTTTTTTTTAAATAAATCCTTTATTTTAACACTAAATGACAAGTACAGTAATCAACACTATCACTGTACTTCATATATATGTGACTGACATGTTTCTATCTATCTAATCTATGTGTGATTCTCTATTCCTTCTATTCTAAATTGTCGGGTACCGCTGCTGAATTGCCGGCCGGCTTTCTTAAAGAGACGGTGCACGAAAACACTAATATTTTTTTAAATAAATCCTTTACACTAAATGACAAGTACAGTAAGCAACACTGTCACTGTACTTCATATATATGTGACTGACATGTTTCTATCTATCTAATCTATGTGTGAAGCTCTATTCTGTCTGTTATAAATTGTGGGGTACCGCTGCTGAATTGCCGGCCGGCTTTTTTAAAGAGACGGTGCACGAAAACACTAATATTTTTTTAAATAAATCCTTTACACTAAATGACAAGTTCTGTAAGCAACACTGTCACTGTACTTCATATATATGTGACTGACATGGTTCTATCTACCTAATCTATGTGTGATGCTCTATTCTTTCTGTTGTAAATTGTCGGGTTCCGGTGTATGCCGCTGATGAATTGTCGGCTTTTCATGTCATTCTACATTATTCTTAGTTGTTTTACTTCATGTAGAATTAACCTACAAGGAAAGAAATGGTTTATTTTCATTCCGATATTTGTGTCCCATTGACTTGCATTGGTTTCCGGTATCGGAATCGGCGATATCCGATACTTTTTGGGTATCGGCCCGATCCAATCCGATACGATATTTCCTGATATCGGAAGGTATCGCTCAACACTAGTCTTGACAGATCAAGGTCCAGAGTTTGAGGCTGAAATCTTCCAGGAGTTCTGCAACCTCTACGGCTGTAAGAAGATTCGGACAACGTCTTACCACCCACAAACCAACGGGCTATGTGAGAAAATGAATAATATCGTCATTGATCTCCTCAAAACGTTGCCCCTGGAAGAACGCCGCCTGTGGCCGGAGAAGCTGCCAGTCCTGATAGACTTATACAACCATATCCCGGTGAATGCTACAAATTGCACCCCGGCTTACCTGATGAGGGCAAGACCATGTAAGCTGCCGATAGACCTGGAGATGGGAGTCCTGACCCCCGAGGACACCTCCCCAGACGCGGACTGGGATACGGAACGGCGGCTACAGTACAAGAAGGTACAGGAGAGTGTGGAGAGGAGTATGGCTCAAGCGAGAGAAAATCAAGAGAGGCTCTTCAACCAACACGCCCCTGCTGGTCCCCTGGAACCTGGTGAGCAGGTCCTGAAGCGGAAGAGAAGGCTTCACAAGCTAGATGACCAGTGGGAGAGCGACCCGTACACAGTACTGCAGTCCAACCACAACAACCCGAAGGTATGTGTAATTATCAAGGATGGAGGAGAAACCACTAGCACCGTCTCCAGAGACCACCTAAAAAGGTGCCCCAAGCAACTACAGAGTGCAGGAGAAGATCAAGGTGACCTTGAACCCGCAGAAGACAAGAAAGAAATGATCAGCACAGTTCTTGGAGAGTTCCCCCGGTCCTGGACTCGGATAAATGATGCAATAGTGGTACCCGTCCTACACTTCCTTCAACCAACCCAGCAGGAACCTACAGGAGAGCAGGAGGAATCAGAAGACCAAGCAGCCCTAGAGGCAGAAGAACCCATGCCAGCAGCCCAGGAGAGTCAACCCTCTGCTGACAGTGAGCCTGCCATACCTGCGGTAAGCCAAAGGACCCGCAGATAGCTGCCTGCACTGCCTGTAAACCCAGCTAGTAGCTGTACCCTGAATGCTAGTGGGGAAAGTCAGGTTAGACCACCACCAGACAGTGGGTTACGCAGGTCAACCCGGAGCACTAGGGGGCAAATACTAGCTCGCTGGAAGATCTAAATGCTGTATATTGTAAATGTTTTATGTTTGTTGCCTGGTTGCTAATTATGTTTTTCCAGTCTTTCTAGTTCATGGACTAACAGGTTATGGACGCTGAATAACCGGAACTGTCTTGTAGATAGTTGCACTTGGTGCCCTCTTTCGAAGATGGCCACGGAAGAAAAATCTGTCCGGTGTGGCCTCCTTGTGGCCCAAAGTAGAGAGCTCAGCCTTGTCGCCACGCCCAAGGCCAGGAACTTGGGGTTTATGGAAACAGGTCCCCACACCGTGGAAAACTTCACCTTGTTGGGTGACATGGACACCCGGTCACGGAAGCGCCGTGACCTCAAGGACAAAATATACTTGTATATATGATATGTTGTCATTTATACCCTGTATTTGTGTTTCCTGTTTAGTCCGGAGTACTAAATTTTAATAGGGGAGAATGTGTCACCCCAGGCCTGGATGCCACAAACAATAATCTGTGTCTGAGAGCAGGAGGGAGGTCCCCTGGTTAGGGACAATTAGCATACAGCACCTCCTGTCCCAGGCCAGCAGGGGGAGCTGGCTGCCCCTATAAAAGTTGGAACTGGGGGCAGGGTTAGAGAGAACTGGAAGACCTAGCTCAGGAGTGAGACTAGTCCCAGAGAAGGAGGGACAGTTCAGCTGTAGCTGAGGAGTCCGTGAGGCAGAGGAGAAACTGCAAGCCAGGGACAGAGGTGACGAGAGCCGGTCCTGGCAGAGAACCAATCTACCGGGCATTGGGGTCCGGGGCTGTCAGGGTTACAAGCCCAGCAGCAGAGAACCAACCTGCGAGGGATTTCAGGTCCCTTGGCCTAAGAAGCCTGGAGGCTCCGCCACACAGAGGGACCAGTACAGCGAGGAGCAAGCAACAGGTACCCAAGGCTCTAGTCGCATGCCATACAGGCGAGAAGTACACGGCCAGCTCAGGGACGTGGGCTATTACACCACGAAAAGGGGGATAGTCAGAAAGAGCATAGAGAGAACGGTAGGCCTACACACTCACCCTGACCAGTGGGGCTCGCCCGAATGCTCTCAGACACCCAGGCTCATTCCTAACCGGTACTGTTGGGTCATTAATAATATCTACAATAAAGACCCTGAACTGTTTGAAGCGGACTCTGAACTCTTACTATTGCGGCCTGCACTATCACCCCCAACATCCACCTACACTGCCCTGAGGCTGCACACCAACACCAGCCTCAGCAGTCTGCCTCGCAGCGGCGGTTATCCCTGACCGCAATCCACGGGTGGCGTAGTCGGACATTCAAAACACTGATAAATAGACTGCCAACATTTGGTCTGACCACCCTGAGCCACGGGATCGGGTTGCCACTACTACCCCCATCAGCACCGTACACTAGAAGGCCCGGTTCCGTGTACCCCACGGCCCAGGGGGCGAGTCATGTGCATCAAATTATACATACACATATGGGGCAGTGGGGCTTCATACTATATACAGGTGCTTCTCACAAAATTAGAATATCATCAAAAGTTAGTTTATTTCAGTTCTTCAATGCAAAAAGTGAAACTCCTATATTATATAGAGTCATTACACACAGAGTGATCTATTATATAGAGTCATTACACAGAGGGATCTATTATATAGAGTCATTACACAGAGGGATCTATTATATAGAGTCATTACACAGAGGGATCTATTATATAGAGTCATTACACACAGAGGGATCTATTATATAGAGTCATTACACAGAGGGATCTATTATAGAGTCATTACACACAGAGGGATCTATTATATAGAGTCATTACACACAGAGGGATCTATTATATAGAGTCATTACACACAGAGGGATCTATTTTAAGTGTTTATTTCTGTTAATGTTGATGATTATGGCTTACAGCCAATGAAAACACAAACGTCATTATCTCAGTAAATTAGAATACTTCATAACAACAGCTTGAAAAATGTTTTTAAAATCCAAAAAGTTGGCCTACTGAAATGTATGTTTAGTAAATGCCCTCAATACTTGTTCGGGCTCCTTGTGCATCAATTACTGCATCAATGCGGCAATGTGGCATGGAGGGATCAGCCTGTGGCACTGCTGAGGTGTTATGGAATGTGGCTTTGATAGCAGCCTTCAGCTCATCTGTATTGTGGGGTCTGGGGTCTCATCTTCCTCTTGACAATACCCCATAGATTCTCTATAATAGATTCTCTATGGGGTTAAGGTCAGGCAAGTTTGCTGCCAATCAAGCACAGTGATACTGTTGTGTGTAAACCAGGTATTGGTACTTTTGGCAGTGTGGACAGGGGCCAAGTCCTGCTGGAGAATGACATTTCCATCTCCATAAAGCTTGTGGGCAGAGGGAAGCATGAAGTGCTGTAAAATGTCCTGGTAGACGGCTGCGCTGACTTTGGTCTTGATAAAACACAGTGGACCTCCACCAGCAGATGACATGGCCCCCCAAACCATCACTGATTGTGGAGACTTCACACTAGACCTCCAGCAGCTTGGATTGTGGCCTCTCCACTCTTCCTCCAGACTCTGGGACCTTGATTTCCAAATGAAATGCAAAATTTACTTTTCATCTGAAAACAACACCTTGGGCCACTGAGCATCAGTCCAGGTCTTTTTCTCTTTGGCCCAGGTAAGACGCTTCTGGCGTTGTCTATTGGTCATGAGGGGCTTGACACAAGCAATGCGACACTTGTAGCCTATGTCCTGGATACGTCTGTGTGTGGTGGCTCTTGAAGCAATGACTCCAGCAGCAGTCCACTCCTTGTGAATCTCCCCCAAATTTTTGAATGGCCTTTTCTTAGCAATCCTTTCAAGGCTGCGGTTATCCCAGTTGCTTGAGCACCTTTTTCTACCACACTTTTTCCTTCCACGTCCATTAATATGCTCGGATACAGCACTCTGTGAACACTTGCTTCTTTAGCAATGACCTTTTGTGGCTTACCCTCCTTGAGGAGTGTGTCAATGACTGCCTTCTGGACATCTGTCAAGTCAGCAGTCTTGCCCATGATTGTGGAGCCTACTGAAACTGACTAAGGGACCTTTTTAAATGCTTAGGAAGCCTTTGCAGGTGTTTCTTGTTAATTCTAATTTACAGATCACTCTGTTTGTAATGACTCTGTATAATATATGAGTTTCACTTTTTGGATTTAAGAACTGAAATAAATTCACTTTTTGATGATATTCTAATTTTCTGAGAAGCACCTGTATGTAGCAGTGCGGCAATTATACTATATACAGTCAGGAGTAAAAGTACTTGATACACTGACAATTTCGAAAGTTTTTCCACCTACAAAGAATGAAGAGGTCTGTTTTGTTCTACTTAACTGCTGCAACTTGGACCTTTAACAGGATTTATATTTGACCTATGAGAAAGCATACTATGTGTATTTGGCAGATTAACTCAGGCATGTTTATGATAAACTGAATACCTGGATTGGAGTCCTATTTGTATACAGAATATTGACTATTAATGCTGGCAGAGTAAGTCTTAGGCTATATTCACACTAGGTGTTTTTTTTCTGCAGCAAAACATAATCTCTTGGCAGGAAAGAAGTAGCGTCAAAAACGCAGGTTTTGGTGTGTTTTTTTGCAGTGGTTCTTGGTGCATTTTTGGTGCGTTTTTCAGGATCCCAAAGTTCAGCTTTGCTTCCACCATAGACACATGAAAACAGGTCACCATTGCAAGACATATGTTCATGAAAAAGTACACATTACAAATGTAACAGGGGGGGGGTCTGGAATGGTTTATCTAAGACCCTGGCAGTGCATTGAATTTGTAGGACACTATTTACTTTCACATTATGGTTTGTCATTGAGTTGCTCAGGCATTGTTCATTTTCACGCCTCCCTGGGCCACACGTGTTGTTCAATCTCACACCTAGCTCAACCAATGTTTACTTTGTAGGCATCACTAATTTAATTAAACTGTAATAAAACTGTAATAATCCAAGCTGCTATCTCAGGTGACCAAGACAAGATGGTTTAAACTTGGGAAAATCACAAGAATAAATGTGTGTCACATGCTTGCTTTTTTCACTAAAAACGCAGGCTTTTTTTCAGCATTTTTTTCTACCACCCTTTTTTTTAATGGGTGAAAAACGCTGAAACAAGTGACATACTCTATTGCAAAAAGCCATGGAAAGCACAAAATACTGAGGACAAATAAGCAAGCTGTGTGCATGAGATTTCGGAAATCTCATAGACTTTGTTGGTACTGTAAAACGCAGCTGAAAATTTGCATAAAAAAGCCCGCTAAAAAAACGTCTAGTGTGAATGTAGCCTTGTATAACAGTTCGCCAATGAGTTAGGATATATGACCACGATGCAGAAATGCTGCGGATTTTTCCTAAGCGTTTCTGCATCTCCCTGGGTTGTCAAGCGCTTTGCCAAGTGATTTTAGCATCACTTGGAAAAGTGCTTGACAACTTGGTCACACTATATAATTCCATGCAACCGGCATGGATTTATATAGTGTGACCAAGTTACAATGCTGCAAATGCAGCATCAATAATAAAAAAAAGAATAATAATGGTGAAAAATAAAAAAAAAACATTATACTTATCTTCCGATGGTCCTCGATCTCCTTCTCCGGTGCGTCCTGTGTCTTCGGCGGATCACGGTGCTGTAAAAGGACCTTCCATGACGTCATTTAGTCATGTGACAGGTCACGCGACCGCTGATGTGGTCGCGTGACCTGTCACATGACTAAATGGCGTCATGCAAGGTCATTTTTCCACCACGAGCAGCCGAAGAGCCAGCAGCACCGCCGGGAGCAGACAGGGGCCATCAGAAGGTAAGTATATGTTTATTTTTTATTTTAATTCTATTTTAACTACAGGTACTATGGTACCCGGGTCTGGAGGAGAGTCTCTTCATCTCCAGACCCGGGTACCATCCACGCATTGAGTGGCATAATATCCACATGTGTATTTGTAGTCATGCGGATGTTATGCGTTCCAATGCAAGTCAATGGCGGCTAAATCGCAGCGACTCTGCAAAATTAAAGGACGTGCTGCGGATTATCATTGGGGACCATTGCAGACCTATCACCAAGCGTTTTTTAAGTGTTTCCGCGGCTGAAGTTACGCTGCAGAAATGCCTAAAAAACGCATAGTGGGCACACAGCCTTAAAAGTTCTATGGTGAAGATAAAACACGTGAGATAATAAATGCGAAATATACAATATTTCCCATAATATGACTGAGGATATCTTTAGGGTGTATTCACTGTTTTTTCTTCTGCAGCAAAAATGCTGTGTTTTACAGTACCATCTTAGTGAATGACATTTCTGAAATCTCATTCACATGCTGTTTTTTTTGCATTTTTTTTAAATCTGCAGCTTGTCAAGTCTTTCAGAGGTTTTGCAGCATTTTTCACCCATTCAAATGAATGGAAAAAAAAACACAAGTAAAAACACCTGAATTTTAAGCAGCGTTTTTCCTGCCTCCTTTGATTTTTGAGGTAGAAAAAAAAAGCTGCCAAAATCCAACTTGTGAACACACCTTTATCCTGGTTGTGTTCTAATTGGATATAAAATAGAACGGCCATGATAACATGGGTATTTAATTGTATGGTGTTTTCACTTTATATATTACCAGGCCGCATTCTATTTGCGCAGAGCTGCTCCGTGAAGATTCTATCACAAGATTCCGTGATGACATCACAGGTGATGGTGACATCACTGCTCACAGTCGCTATATATACAATGCACATAGGCTCACCCGTGCCTTTCTTGGCTCTATAGTGACTGATAGCACTTGTAGTTTTTCACTATGGCTGGAATTGTTTTGGACATTCCTCAGGTAAAAGCACTATTGTTGATCCTTATGATCAATCGTCCTAACAGTGTGCTTCTACCACCCGATGGCGTCCTCAGCTTCACTCACCAGCTGGTGATGGAGCTAGTAAAGGATTGCCTGACCAAACACAAACAACGTCGTCTAACGTCAGACTATCTGACGGATTTACTTCAGAACATCAGGACATTACTACACCAGGTAAGTGGCGAACACTCTGCACAGAACATCTCAATATTAATAGATAATAATGGAGGGATAAAAGCTTTTTCTTCTAATATATCGTATTTTGCAGACCATAAGACTAGTGTTGAGCCACCCCCGTAGTGTTCGAGTTCGGTTCGGTTCGTCGAACACCCGTGTGTTCGCCGAACTGTTCGTCGAACTGTTCGTCGAACACCTTCGAACACCGTTAAAACCAATGGCAGGCAAACAAAAACACATAGAAACACATAGAAAAAACCTTCAAAGGTGTCCAAAAGCTGACAAACTGCTCAGAAGACATAACTAACACATGGAAAAGTGACAAGTACATATAGTCATGCGAAAATAAAAGAGGTGGAGGAGTAAAAGGAGGGGGAGACACAGATATAGGCATGTCATGCCCTTCTAAAATCCAAAAAGTGAGAAGCCGACACGGCCAGTCCGCTCCTGCCCGTGCCACCTCCGTGTCGCCGGGTTTGTGCCAGAGCCGCGGTGAACCCTGACGGCCAGCCCCCCTCTCCCAATACTGGTGCCTGTCCGCTGGTGGGTCGAGCGAGCCCCCCTGTGGTGGAGGCAGCTCTAAGCTTTTTAATTTAAATTGTCTCTCTAATTTGAATGAATACACTTTAAATCCATTTACAAGGATCTATTGGAGGGCAAGTCTCATGCCAGCAGCCGCGGTAATTCCAGCTCCAGTAGCGTCCACTAAAGCTGCTGCAGTTAAAAAGCTTTTATAAGGATCGAGCTCGGCTGTCCACCGCAAGGCATCCTACTGCCAGTCCCAGCCCCTATGCCTTGGGGTGCCTCCTGATGCTCTTCACTAAGTATCCCATGGTCCCGAAGCATTTCCTTTGAAAAAATTAAGTGTCTAAACTACAGGTGGTGCAGCTTGCTTAACAGCCGGGATAATCCGCTTACTAGCAGACACTGCTACTAGGCACAAAGTATTTCCTGGGCTAGATGCAGTTAAAAATTTGTAATTAGATACTCTCGTTGGATGCTGAGAAAGCATTCCATAGAGTCTCCTGGCACGCCATATATGATTCTCTTAAAAAGCTTGGGGTAGGGGTCTAGGGGACCCTTTTATAGCCAAAATCACGGCCCTGTATCGCAATACGTCACCTAGGCTGAAGATAAATGGAACTGTAGCACCCTGAGGGCTCGGTTGCTAAAGACGTATTGCACCTCACCCAGAGGTGTGATATCTCACTCTCAGGTAAGGATGGAGTGTGGATCAGGACCCGACACCTGCATGCATTACACCACATTGCCGTGGGGCAGGGCGACCAATATGCCCCTGAGATGGGCACGACAGTCCCTGTCCCTGGCTGGAGTGGGGGGAGGGAACACTGAGGAAGGGGAACCCTGTAGTGCAGGAGCAGGGAGGAAGCAGTTCCTGGGTGCATTGAGAAGGGAGTATAAAAGGTGGGCACCATCTTAGTTCAGTGCAGAGAAGTCTGAGCAGAAGTGGCAGGGAGCAGGGGCTCTGCATGAGCTCTGCTCCGGAGGCGGGCCTAGTAACAGAGGCCCAGGCCTGGAAGAGGGAGAAGGAAGGAAGAGGAGCGGAGAAGGCTCCAGGAACGAGGAATGAAGGGATCCCAGGGGTGCGGACGGGCGAGTCGCCACCGCACGCCCGAATCCACCTGCGTGGAGGGGTCAGGCCAAAGGGGGAGACCGGTCCCCGAACTAGTGGAGGCAGGAAACGACCCTCAGCTAGAAACCGGAGGCTCTGACATTTTATGTGGCGCAGCCCCTCGCTACACCCACTAGGAAGGCACCACATAGGGTCAGGGAAACTGGCGCCAAGTTTACCAAGAGGAGGCCCGAGGCAGCCGGACAGAAGTGTTGGTAAGAAAGGCCAGACAAAGGACACACAAAGGGGGTCCTGTGAAGTGCTCCAAAGTTACCTGGGAGTTGTCTGAGCCCCTCACCTGGTGAGCACAGTACGACGTGGGCAGCCGTTACCTGCAGACGTGGTCTGGATAATAAGAACTGTGAGTAAAGGCCCTGAACTGCATCACTGACTCCGTGTCGTTACTGCTGCTGCCCTGCACCATCACCCCCATCCTCCGCATACACTGCCCTGAGGCTATACTCCTCCCGTGGGGAGTTATGCTACGCTCTGCTGCACCCACAACACCAGCCTCAGTGGTCTGCCCTGTAGCGGCGGTTCACTCTGACCGCAATCCACGGGTGGCGTAGTCGGACATTTAAACATGAAAACCACATAAATAGTTCCGCCACTGGTTTGACCGCCCTGAGCCACGGAACTGGGTCGCCGCCACGAAGACTACAACCACCAGCATCCACCAAAAAGGGTCCGGCTCCGGGTGTCCCAAGGCCCAGGGGGTGCGTCAGAACATTTTCATCACCTTTCACAATCACCAATGGGACAAGGCAGTGATGTCCTCTGTCCCCTCTCTTATACATCCTAGTGACGGAGCACCTGCTCTCATCAATTCGCCATAACCCCAATATTAGGTGGATTGAGGTGGGAGGCACCGAGTACAAGTGCTCTCTATTTGCTGATGATGTCCTAGTATATATCACTCAATCACATATATCCATCCATGCTGTTATGGCTGAAATAGATCACTTTGTTACATGGTAAAATTTTAAAATCAATGCAGCGAAGTCTGAGGCCCTCGATGTCTCCCTCCCCAAATCCATATAGGATTCCATCCAGTCCAACTTTCCCTTTGCCTGGCCCTCACAGGGTATCAAATACTTAGGAATTCCTATTCATAGAGACCTCTCCCATCTATGTTATCTTAATTTTGGGCCCTTTATTGAACAACTCCATACAGACCACGGTTGGCAAGTTAGAACTGTAAGATTCACTACGTGAACCACTGGTGTTTTGTGGAAAAGCACATGTACACTGCGTTCCAAATTATTATACAAAAAGTGTTTAGGAGTGATAAGGGAAGAATTTGTTTGTTTGTCAGTTAAACTCATTGATGGTGATGTGTGTCAGGGCTCTTTATATCACTGTAAGCAATTGCAGACACCTGTGCTAATTAGTTTGGCAGGTGTGTCCAATGAAAGGCAAGACTACTTAAGAAGGCTGTCTCACATTATTAAGCAGCCTACATTTTCTGCCAAAATGGGAAAGAAAAAGGATGTGTCGGCTGCTGAGAAGCAACAAATTGTGGAGTGTTTAGGTCAAGGCATGACTACAATCAACATTGTGCGATGATCAGGATGAAGTGTCTTGGCAATCAAGAAGTATGTAGCTGATTCACAGTACACACGTGTGCGTGCTGATAAGGGCAAATTGAGGACTCTTTCCTACAGGCAATTACGTCAGGTTGAAACAGCAGCGGCAAAAAAGCCTTGTCATAGCAGCAGACAAGTTTTTGAAGCTGCTTGTGCCTCCAACGTCCCCCGAACAACAAGATGCAGGGTCCTTCAGAGGTTTGCAGCTGTGCATGCGCCATCCTGTCGACCTCCTCTATCCACTTCACACAAGCAGAAACGGCTCCAGTGGGCCAAACATTACATGAAGACTGATTTCAAAACTGTTTTGTTCACGGATGAGTGCCGTGCAGCGCTCGATGGTCCAGATGGATGGAGTGGAGGATGGCTGGTTGATGGACACCCCACGCAAACACGGCTACAGCGCCAACAAGGAGGAGGTGGAGTAATGTTTTGGGCTGGAATCATGGGGAGAGAGATTGTCGGCCCCTTTAGGATCCCTGAAGGCGCTAAAGATGAACTCCATAATGTATGTGGATTTTCTCAAACAGCACTTCCTGCCATGGTTCAAGAAGAAGAACCGTGTATTTCACAGCAAGATCATTTTTCTGCATGATAATGCACCATCTCATGCTGCACATAAAACATCTGCATCTCTGGCTGATATGGGCATAAAAGGGGACAAACTTATGGTGTGACCCCCATGCTCCCCTGACCTCTACCCCATTCAGAACCTTTGGAGCATCATTAAAAGGAGTGTCTATGATGGCGGGAGGCAGTTCACATCTAAGCAACAGCTCTGGGAGGGTATTCTGTCCTCATGCAAAACAATTGAAGCAGAAACCATCCAAAACCTGACAAATTCAATGGACGAGAGAGTTCAGAAGCTCCTTTCGAACAAGGGGTCCTATGTGAAAATGTAACATCACCTAGAATAAAGTTTTGAGTTGAAAACTGTTTGATTTCAGTTTCTAACAACCTGCTAATGCTTATAATTTCAAAAATGACCATTTTTTTGGTCTTTATTAAAATGAAAAGGTTGATCGAAAAGTTTGGGGGATCTAAGAGTGTGGCAACCCAGTAGTCATGATTACTTCGAATTCTGACAATATGAGGGTCATGCTGCAGGTAGTGCAGCAAGAAGGCACTTATGTGCCTTGCGCATCTCGGAGCCCCAAAATTATTTTCCGGGCTAGATGCAGCTAAAAATTATTTTTAATTTTAAATCTGGTGAAGCTTTAGTATAGATGGCCTAATAGGATCAGTGCTGCACACTGCTACAAAGCCCAAATTATTTTCCAGTCAAGATACAGATAAACATGATTAGTAATTTGAAAGCTTAAAACGGTTGGTAGGGTGATTTTAACCAATCATCAAGCTTTTACTCTCCCCAGGATGACACAGGGGTAGAAAAGTCGTTTCGGATCCATGATTTGTTCATCTTTATGAACGTGAGTCTGTCTACATTATCAGTGGAGAGCCGCGTGCGCTTATCTGTCAGCACACCACCAGCAGCGCTGAACACACGTTCAGACAGAACGCTGGCTGCGGGGCATGACAAGATCTCCAAGGTGTAAGTGGCTAGCTCTGGCCATTTATCCAGATTGGAAGCCCAAAAAGAGCAAGGGTCCAGTGACACAGTCGTGGCTTCAATGTTTACTTGGAGATACTCCTGTACCATCGTCTCTAGGCGTTGACTATGTGTCAGACTTCTTGTCTCCTGTGGCCTTGCAAAGGATGGGTTAAAAAAGTGGTGAAATGATTCCGCAAAATTGATGTTACCAGCAGATACTGTGGTTCTGTCACGGTTTGAGTGCTGAACACTTGACGGTCCCACGGTTGGCAAGTTGGAACTGTGAGATTCACTACGTGCACCACTGGTATTTTGTGGAAAAGCACATGTAAGATTCTGCAACAGTCTCTGCTGATACTCCTGCATGCGTGCATCCCTTTCTATGGCAGGAATAATTTCTGCAAATTTACTTTTGTACCGGGGATCTAACAGTGTGGCAACCCAGTAGTCAGGATTATTTCTAATTCTCACAATTCGAGGGTCATGTTGCAGGTAGTGCAGCAAGAAGGCACTCATGTGTGTTGCGCATCCAGGAGCACCAAGTCCCTGTTGTGTTGGTGGCGAGGTAACAATCATGCTTCCTTCCTCTGTCCTCTCCCCCCAACCTCGCACAACAGAAATGTGATCAAGGTCTCCCTCAACTGATGAGTCTTCCATCAGTTCGTCCTCCACTTCTTCCTGGGCTCCTGCACCTTCCTCACTAGTTTGGCTGCTACCATGCGCCCTGGTAAAACCATCTCCCCCACCCTCACATGCCTGCCGCCTTGGTGCTGCCGACCGTCTGGACCTTGCAGATGTTAGCCCTTCCGCATACAACTCCTCCTCCTCTACTTCCTCCACCTCCTCTTGTGCCACCACCTGACTCCGAATTCTGTTTAACATGTGCTCCAGCATGTAAATCACCGGAATAGTCATGCTGATAATGGCATCGTCAGCACTAAACATCTTCGTCGCCATTTCAAAACTGTGCAGAAGGGTGCATAGGTCCCTGATCTGAGACCACTCCTCCAGCGTGATTTGCCCCACCTCTGAATCTCGTTGGCCCAGGCTATACGTCAGAACGTATTGCACCAGGGCTTGTCGGTGCTGCCACAGTCGCTGCAACATGTGCAGAGTTGAATTCCACCGGGTAGGCACATCGCATTTTAGCCGGTGAAGTGGCAGGCCCAACGACTTCTGTAGAGATGTAAGTCGCTGAGCTGCGGGATGCGAACGGCGGAAGTGAGCACACAGCGACCGTGCCCTCTGCAGAAGGCCATCTAGTCTGGGATAGTGGGCTAAAAATTGCTGGACAACCAGGTTCAACACGTGAGCCATACAAGGCACGTGTGTGACATTGCCCCGGCGAAGGGCAGCACCCAGGTTTGCAGCATTGTCGCACACGGCCTTCCCTGGTTTCAGGTCCAGTGGAGACAACCATTCATGAAATTGGTTCTCCAGAGCTGACCACAACTCCTCAGCTGTGTGACTCACATTTCCCAGACATTTCAATGTAAAAACCGCCTGATGACGTTGAGCCCTACTGCCAGCATAGTAAGGAGGTGTGCAGGATCCCTTCTGCGCAGTTAGAAAGCTTGTGGCATGACCAGACAGGCTTTGGGTGCAGGTGGAAGACCGAGAGGAGGTTGAGGAGGCAGAAGCAGTGGTGGAACTTTGACATAAAGAGAATTGACGCACAACTCGTGGGGACGGCAAGACTTGGACAGCAGCCCCTTGTCCTGCTGTCACCATAGTTACCCAGTGCCCAGTCAGCGACATGTAACGCCCCTGTCCATGCCTACTCGTCCAAGTGTCTGTGGTGAAATGCACCCTGTCACACACAGAGTTTCTCAAAGAAGCGGTGATGTTGTGTGCGACATGCTGGTGGAGCGCAGGCACACCTTTCTTTGAGAAGTAGTGCCGACTGGGCATCTGGTACTGGGGCACTGCGACGGACATAAGGTCTCGAAAATCCTCTGTGTCCACCAGGCGGAAAGGCAGCATTTCTGTAGCCAAGAGCTTGCAGATGGTGAAATTCAACCTCTTAGCTTTCTCATGGCTAGGAGGAAATGGTCTTTTACTTGTCCACATCTGAGGGACCGAGGGCTGGCAATTGTGCTTAGACGGGGTTGATAAGGGTGTCCCCGGCAAACTGCCGGTCTGTGAGGAAGATGCAGGCGGACATGTTAGGTTGCCTTGATCCAAAGGTGGTGCTATCGATGTCGGACAGCGCTCAAGACCAGCTGGTGTTACCACCTCCAAAGAAAATGATGACCTGCCAATCACGCTGGCTGTTGCGGGTAAAGAGGTGGCAGGTCTGCGCCCCAAAACAGGTGTGACTGCTGTCCCCCCAGTCACAGAGGATGAAGAGGCCGCGGATGCACAAGATATGGCAGACGGTGGTTGGCCCGGCTGGCTAGACCGCATTGTAGCACACTGAGCTTCCCACTGCAACTTATGCTTCATGTCCATGTGCCGGTTCATGCATGAAGTACTCAAACTATGTATTTTTTGGCCTCTACTTAGCTTTTGCTGACAAATGTTACAGATAACACGAGTTGAGTCATCTTTATCGATCTGAAAAAATGCCCAGGCTATGCAAGGCTTAGCACCCATGCGACCTGAAGAGCCACCACGACTTGTGGTGAGAGGCAGAGTTGTGTTTGAGGATGCAGTTGTTGACGTGCTTCCAGTACTACGTCTCTGTCCAGGAAGGCGCAACCTGACCTCGTCGTCACTAGCATCTTCCTCCACCTCCTCTGCTGACCTCATCTCTTGGCTGACTGTGGGTTGACAGTAAGTGGGATCTCCGACCTCATCATCATCACCCTGTGCGTTATCACACCCGTCGTCCTCAGAGCCAACCTGTTCCTGCCCTGACAAAAAACTAAAGTTGTCGCTCCAATCAGGTATTTGAGTCTTATCATCGTCTTCCTCATTGTCTCCACCAACAGGAGTTACAGTTTGGGAATGAGGGTCTACATTATGGTCAGAACCTTCTGCGTCTGGTCCTGGATCCGACTCATAAAGATTCTGGGCATCAGTGCAGATCATTTCCTCGTCTGGATTCACAGAAGCGCTGGAGTCGACCTCTGATTCCCAGGCTATAGTATGAGTAAACAGCTCTGCAGACTCAACCATCTGTTCTACCTCATACTCAGACGGGCAGCTGGAGATTTGGGAGCTGTGAGGAAGCAAGTGCGATTTGGGTGACACCTTTGAGGACTGGAGTATTTGTGATGTTGAAGTTGATGTGGAGGAGAGCCCACTTAAAGGAGCACTTGATATCCGTTGAAGCACCTGCTGTTTTTGTGCCTCATCTGGAATTTGTAGCGATTGGCATGGCCGTAAGAAAGGGATCTTATCACATTGTCCGCTAAAAGAAGTAGACATTTTAGTTTGGCTGGAAGATGGTCTTTCTTCTGCACCTACCCCACGGACACAACCTTTTTTCCCCTTCCCAACACGCCTATTCCCCTTTCCACCAGCAGCAGGCCTTTTTCCACTCATTTTGGTGGTTAACTAATTCACAACTCTGGAGTTGTTTGCACAAAAAAACAATGGATGGTAACCGAGCAGAGCTGAGTGGCCAAACTGTGGTATTAGGCCAAAACTATTGGCTGGGTTAGATGCAGAAAAAAATTATTTTTAATTTGCAACCTGATGGAGGTCAGTATAGATGGACTAATAGACCAAGTCCCACACACCGCTAGAAGCCCAAATATTTTTTCAGAGCTAGATGCAGAAAATTTTTTTATTCAATTTGCAACCTGATGGAGGTCAGTATAGATGGACTAATAGACCAAGTCCCACACACTGCTAGAAGCCCAAATATTTTTTCAGAGCTAGATGCAGAAAAAAATTATTTTTAATTTGCAACCTGATGGAGGTCAGTATAGATGGACTAATAGACCAAGTCCCACACGCTGCTAGAAGCCCAAATATTTTTTCAGAGATAAATGAAGAAAAAAATTATTTTTAATTTGCAACCTGATGGAGGTCAGTATAGATGGACTAATAGACCAAGTCCCACACGCTGCTAGAAGCCCAAATATTTTTTCAGAGATAAATGAAGAAAAAAATTATTTTTAATTTGCAACCTGATGGAGGTCAGTATAGATGGACTAATAGACCAAGTCCCACACACCGCTAGAAGCCCAAATATTTTTTCAGAGCTAGATGCAGAAAAAAATTATTTTTAATTTGCAACCTGATGGAGGTCAGTATAGATGGACTAATAGACCAAGTCCCACACACCGCTAGAAGCCCAAATATTTTTTCAGAGCTAGATGCAGAAAATTTTTTTATTCAATTTGCAACCTGATGGAGGTCAGTATAGATGGACTAATAGACCAAGTCCCACACGCTGCTAGAAGCCCAAATATTTTTTCAGAGATAAATGAAGAAAAAAATTATTTTTAATTTGCAACCTGATGGAGGTCAGTATAGATGGACTAATAGACCAAGTCCCACACACTGCTAGAAGCCCAAATATTTTTTCAGAGCTAGATGCAGAAAAAAATTATATTCAATTTGCAACCTGCTGGAGGTCAGTATAGATGGACTAATAGACCAAGTCCCACATACTGCTAGAAGCCCAAATATTTTTTCAGAGCTAGATGCAGAAAAAAATTATTTTTAATTTGCAACCTGATGGAGGTCAGTATAGATGGACTAATAGACCAAGTCCCACACACCGCTAGAAGCCCAAATATTTTTTCAGAGCTAGATGCAGAAATTTTTTTTATTCAATTTGCAACCTGATGGAGGTCAGTATAGATGGACTAATAGACCAAGTCCCACACACTGCTAGAAGCCCAAATATTTTTTCAGAGCTAGATGCAGAAAAAAATTATTTTTAATTTGCAACCTGATGGAGGTCAGTATAGATGGACTAATAGAACAAGTCCCACACGCTGCTAGAAGCCCAAATATTTTTTCAGAGATAAATGAAGAAAAAAATTATTTTTAATTTGCAACCTGATGGAGGTCAGTATAGATGGACTAATAGAACAAGTCCCACACGCTGCTAGAAGCCCAAATATTTTTTCAGAGATAAATGAAGAAAAAAATTATTTTTAATTTGCAACCTGATGGAGGTCAGTATAGATGGACTAATAGACCAAGTCCCACACACTGCTAGAAGCCCAAATATTTTTTCAGAGCTAGATGCAGAAAAAAATTATATTCAATTTGCAACCTGCTGGAGGTCAGTATAGAAGGACTAATAGAACAAGTCCCACACACTGCTAGAAGCCCAAATATTTTTTCAGAGCTAAATGAAGAAAAAAATTATTTTTAATTTGCAACCTGATGGAGGTCAGTATAGATGGACTAATAGACCAAGTCCCACACACTGCTAGAAGCCCAAATATTTTTTCAGAGCTAGATGCAGAAAAAAATTATATTCAGTTTGCAACCTGATGGAGGTCAGTATAGATGGACTAATAGAATGATGCTATGCCCAAAAGATTTTACTTCACTAGGTGCAGTAAAAAAATTGGTATTCTATACACAGGTGTTATATCTTGCAACACAGATAGGCTACTCCACTGACTAACACACTCTGCAATAGGCCAAAAAGGATTAGCTTTGCTAGATTCAGCCAAATGCTGTGAAAAAAACTTGCACAGCACTGGCACAGACCTGCCTGGCAAAAACTGATAGGAACTCATGTAACCTAGTCCTGAAAAGGACTCCAATTACAATTAGTCTTTACTCCCACAACCTATCTATTTAAGAGCACAGACCTCCCTGATAAAAGTCGTAGGAAATGCTGTAACCTAGTCCTTAAAAGGACTGCAATCACAACTATTCCCTACTCCCAAGCTATCTGTAGATTTGTGCGAAAATTGGCTTGAAATTAACAAGGTATAGCGCACACAGCAACAGCGGTGCCGTCTAACACGCAGCTGCAGCAGTGAGAAAATGGTGGCGACGGGGAAAATGGCTTGGTCTTATAGGGCAAGGACATGTGACATACACTGCCAATGACACATGCCCTTGCTTGTGTGAAAAAAAGCACTTCGCTCCGTGTGTGCGCTGCTGATAGGCTGACAGATTGCACCTCCCCACTGCAAATGCGGGAAAGAGAAAAAAAAATGGAGATCTTCATTGTTCCTGCAGAGATCCATCCCCTGCCCCTCCCCCCACCCCGCTGTACACTGAAACTGCGTATTAACATTAATTTTAATCATTACTGAGAAAAAATCCAGTTATGATTTTGGTGCACGAACAGTTATCGAACATAACCTCGAACAGCCGAATTTTTCTCAAATCGTTTGTGTTCGCCGAACGGCTCGAACACCGCCCAAAACAGCTCGAATTTGAGATTGGCGAACAGTTCGAGTCGAACAACGCTCATCTCTATTCTTTAGGGGATGTTGCTGGAACTTTGGCTTCAGCAGTCACTGGGGAAAAGGTAGGTGTAGCAGGCTCTGGGGTAACCCCTCCCTGGTAACGTTGCATGGCATTTGTTTCCAGGGGCTGCAGTCCTTTTATAGCCATGTCCTTGAGATTGTCAAAGGTGGCATCTGGATGATCCAGGGACCACCAACGCACAGTCCTGCTCTCCTCTGGAGACCTCAGTCCCCGGACAAACTGTTCCTTCAGCATTTTGTTCTCACTCTCAACGCTGGCTGGGCTAACCTGGTTCAGAGCCCGTAGGGCCCCTTGGAGACGCCAGGCGCAGTCCTGAACATTGTCCTCTGGCTGCTGGGAACAGCTGTAGAACCTCATCCGGAGGTCTGCCTCAGTAAGGTCCTCAAAGACAGTCTGTAATTTTTGGAATATTGCGGACACTGTCTCCCGGTCTGCGGCCGACCAAGTTTCCACTTCCCGCTCCACAGCACCGGTCAGCTGTCCTAATACAACGGCGGCTGCCAGTCATAGAGTACATGTCTAAGATACCACATATATTCTGCTTAAATTCAGACAGGGTATCTGGTTTGCCGTTGTACTGGGGGAGCCACTTTGCTCCAGGGATGTACGGTAAAGTCATAAGAATAACAGGTGTTACAGGCGCTGCTGGTGAAGAGGCGGCTTCAGCCTGCCCATTATCGGGTGCGGGCTGAGCTTCTGGGACGTTGACCGGTAGGCCGGCGTTCTGCTGTTCGACGGACACCTTAGCGCCCCCCTAGTTAACCGTGGCCTACCTTCTGGTTTTCTTCCGGTAGGCCGCAGCTCCGCTGGTGACGGTTGCCTTCAGGACCTTGCGTCGTTTGCCTCCTACGTCAGTGCGTTCAGCGACGCTCCGTACAGGACCTGGCGCTTCCTGATTTGACGTCGAGGCGTGGGGCGTGTCTGGGACTTCGCGCTCTTTTGCAGGTACGCCCCTTATTTTCCCGCGGTTAAGCCCTTCTTCTCGCTCAACGGTGCAACAATGGCGGCTATCTTCACCACAACTTTACGTACACAGTTCAAAATAAAGGCGCACAGTACCCGGTGGCAACGGGCAAAACACTTCGTCGCTGCAGCGGGCACGTGATCCTGTTCGTGACGCCAGGAAAGAGATGTCTAGCCCAGGGGAATGGGGATGACTCGGTACCTGGGCCTTTAGGGATGTCGCGGTGGTCGGCTCCCGGGCCCGTACCCTGGGCCGCTCTTTAAAAAGGGGGTTGGTGTTTGTAATGTTTATAATAGAAAGAGTTCGTGACGCCACCTGTGGCTTCTGGTGATGATCACCAGCGCTGCGCAGTCCACTGAGGCTGATGATAGGGCAGCTTGATGGTATAGCTCTCCACAGGTAGAGCTGGGCCTCAGGGCAGTATAGGAAAGGGGATGCAGGACAAAGAGACCCCGCCGGGCCAGAACAAGAACAGGGACAGACACAATAGTCACTTCAGTACCTTTTACTGGTGGAATTTCAGGCACTCCCCGGAGCACTGTAGGGTGAAGGGTGTAAGTCCGGATCCTCCCCAATGAGCAGGTTTTGGGCCTCCTGGTTCTGGCTTCTGCGTAATAAGTTTCTGACCTGCCTGGAGCTAGGCCTAACTTTGTCTCTGTCCTGCGCTGGCTGACTTTGTGGTAGTGCACGCTCCTGACTTAAAGGGGGCCTATGTGTCTCCCGGTTCTGGTACGTATCAGCACTTTAGCGATCCTGGGACCTGTAGTTCTCCAGGGATTCTGGTTTGTCTTACTGGGTCGTGGAGATCCCGGCAAACTTCGGACCCGGTGTCCGGTAACTACTTCTTCTTCGGGGTGAGCTAGTTAAGCTCCTCTGCCCCCTATGTACTAACTCTCTACTCATCGCCTTCGGCCTACTCAAGCCCTCAATAGGCTACTCACACTAATGGCAGCGTGCCGCGTTTCACCGATCTTATGGCACCAGCACACCTACAGCTCACCTCACTGAGCTACACCGAGTCTTGATCTGGATAAGCTCCACTGCAGGGTAGGATGCAGGAGCTGGAACAGGCTTTTGTCCTCTGAGGTAACACGTCTCAGACTGCACTGGACTCACTGCTAAACCAGAATAGACTAACTGCTGCCTGGCTCCACCTTCCCTTATATATCTCCCTAAGGAGCTCCCTCTGGTGGTCTGAGGTGGAAGGTGGAGATGTGTGAATGGTTATGGGGGCCTCTTGTGGAGGAATCCTTCAATACACCCTTCTGGGTCTGTGATGCCAAGCACAGCTGGGCTTCACACAATCAACCAAACTTTTTTGGGTTATTTTTTATAGTCTGCAGGCATGAAATTAAAGAAGTTGCGGCAATTGGTTGCGGCCTACGGTGCCACCCTCGGATCCTGAAAAGTCCAGTTGTGGAGATGGGCACCTGGACAACCGTTAAGAAGACATGTTGTCAACCTCTAGATCCCTTACATGCCTGCACTTTTCGGCTTGCTGCTGTTGCTGCTGGCTGTCCAGCAGCAGACTGAAGGTGGCTGCTGCCGTGCGCAGGTATATAAAGGCTCAGAGCCTATTGTGACACGCGCAGCAGTGTTCCATTGCCACATTCCATCTACTGCAGGCAGGATACTTGGCTGGCTGAACAGCATTGAGTAGCTCACAGAGACCGCTATAAGCAACACTTTAAAAGAACACCACAGACCAATCAACCAAACTTTTTTGGGTTATTGTTTATAGTCTGCAGGCACGAAATTAAAGAAGTTGCAGCAATTGGTTGCAGCCTACGGTGCCACCCTCGGATCCTGAAAAGTCCATTTGTGGAGACGGGCACCTGGACTCCCGTTAAGAAGACATGTTGTCAACCTCTAGATCCCTTACATGCTTGCACTTTTCGGCTTGCTGCTGCTGCTGCTGGATGTCCAGAAGCAGACTGAAGGTGGCTGCTGCCGTGTACAGGTATATAAAGGCTCAGAGACTATTGTGACACGCGCAGCAGTGTTCCATTGCCACATTCCATCTACTGCATGCAGGATACCTGGCTGGCTGAACAGCATTGAGAAGCTCACAGAGACCGCTATAAGCAACACTTTAAAAGAACGCCACAGACCAATCAACCAAACTTTTTTGGGTTATTTTTTATAGTCTGCAGGCATGAAATTAAAGAAGTTGCGGCAATTGGTTGCGGCCTACGGTGCCACCCTCGGATCCTGAAAAGTCCATTTGTGGAGATGGGCACCTGGACTCCCGTTAAGAAGACATGTTGTCAACCTCTAGATCCCTTACATGCCTGCACTTTTCGGCTTGCTGCTGCTGTTGCTGGCTGTCCCGCAGCAGACTGAAGGTGGCTGCTGCCGTGCGCAGGTATATAAAGGCTCAGAGCCTATTGTGACACGCGCAGCAGTGTTCCATTGCCACATTCCATCTACTGCAGGCAGGATACCTGGCTGGCTGAACAGCATTGAGAAGCTCACAGAGACCGCTATAAGCAACACTTTAAAAGAACGCCACAGACCAATCAACCAAACTTTTTTGGGTTATTTTTTACAGTCTGCAGGCAAGAAATTAAAGAAGTTGCGGCAATTGTTGCGGCCTACGGTGCCACCCTCGGATCCTGAAAAGTCCATTTGTGGAGATGGGCACCTGGACTCCCGTTAAGAAGACATGTTGTCAACCTCTAGATCCCTTACATGCCTGCACTTTTCGGCTTGCTGCTGCTGCTGGCTGTCCAGCAGCAGACTGAAGATGGTTGCTGCCGTGCGCAGGTATATAAAGGCTCAGAGCCTACTGTGACACGCGCAGCAGTGTTCCATTGCCACATTCCATCTACTGCAAGCAGGATACCTGGCTGGCTGAACAGCATTGAGAAGCTCACAGAGACCGCTATAAGCAATACTTTAAAAGAACGCCACAGACCAATCAACCAAACTTTTTTTGGGTTATTTTTTATAGTCTGCAGGCATGAAATTAAGTAAGTTGCGGCAATTGGTTGCGGCCTACGGTGCCACTCTCGGATCCTGACAAGTCCATTTGTGGAGATGGGCACCTGGACTCCCGTTAAGAAGACATATTGTCAACCTCTAGATCCCTTACTCGCCTGCACTTTTCGGCTTGCTGATGCTGGCTGTCCAGCAGCAGATTGAAGGTGGCTGCTGCCGTGCACAGGTATATAAAGGCTCAGAGCCTATTGTGACACGCGCAGCAGTGTTCCATTGCCACATTCCATCTACTGCAGGCAGCATACCTGGCTGAACAGCATTGAGAAGCTCACAGAGACCGCTATAAGCAATTCTTTTAAAGAACGCCACAGACCAATCAACCAAACTTTTTTGGGTTATTTTTTATAGTCTGCAGGCATGAAATTAAAGAAGTTGCGGCAATTGGTTGCGGCCTACGGTGCCACCCTCGGATCCTGAAAAGTCCATTTGTGGAGATGGGCACCTGGACTCCCGTTAAGAAGACATGTTGTCAACCTCTAGATCCCTTACATGTCTGCACTTTTCGGCTTACTGCTGCTGCTGGCTGTCCAGCAGCAGACTGAAGGTGGCTGCTGCCGTGCGCAGGTATATAAAGGCTCAGAGCCTATTGTGACACGCGCAGCAGTGTTCCATTGCCACATTCCATCTACTGCAGGCAGGATACCTGACTGGCTGAACAGCATTGAGAAGCTCACAGAGACCGCTATAAGCAACACTTTAAAAGAACGCCACAGACAAATCAACCAAACTTTTTTGGGTTATTTTTTATAGTCTGCAGGCATGAAATTAAAGAAGTTGCGGCAATTGGTTGCGGCCTACGGTGCCACCCTCGGATCCTGAAAAGTCCATTTGTGGAGATGGGCACCTGGACTCCCGTTAAGAAGACATGTTGTCAACCTCTAGATCCCTTACATGCCTGCACTTTTCGGCTTCCTGCTGCTGCTGCTGGCTGTCCAGAAGCAGACTGAAGGTGGCTGCTGCCGTGCGCAGGTATATAAAGGCTCAGAGCCTATTGAGACACGCGCAGCAGTGTTCCATTGCCACATTCCATCTACTGCAGGCAGGATACCTGGCTGGCTGAACAGCATTGAGAAGCTCATAGAGACCGCTATAAGCAACACTTTAAAAGAACGCCACAGACCAATCAACCAAACTTTTTTGGGTTATTTTTTATAGTCTGCAGGCATGAAATTAAAGAAGTTGTGGCAATTGGTTGCGGCCTACGGTGCCACCCTCGGATCCTGAAAAGTCCATTTGTGTAGATGGGCACCTGGACTCCCGTTAAGAAGACATGTTGTCAACCTCTAGATCCCTTACATGCCTGCACTTTTCGGCTTCCTGCTGCTGCTGCTGGCTGTCCAGCAACAGACTGAAGGTGGCTGCTGCCGTGCGCAGGTATATAAAGGCTCAGAGCCTATTGTGACACGCGCAGCAGTGTTCCATTGCCACATTTCATCTACTGCAGG
The DNA here is from genome assembly GCF_046119375.1 of Phyllobates terribilis. NCBI lineage: Eukaryota > Metazoa > Chordata > Amphibia > Anura > Dendrobatidae > Phyllobates > Phyllobates terribilis. Next base: position 277,484 of record NW_027362858.1, on the reverse strand, counting down.
CAGGATACCTGGCTGGCTGAACAGCATTGAGAAGCTCATAGAGACCGCTATAAGCAACACTTTAAAAGAACGCCACAGACCAATCAACCAAACTTTTTTGGGTTATTTTTTATGGTCTGCAGGCATGAAATTAAAGAAGTTGTGGCAATTGGTTGCGGCCTACGGTGCCACCCTCGGATCCTGAAAAGTCCATTTGTGTAGATGGGCACCTGGACTCCCGTTAAGAAGACATGTTGTCAACCTCTAGATCCCTTACATGCCTGCACTTTTCGGCTTGCTGCTGCTGTTGCTGGCTGTCCCGCAGCAGACTGAAGGTGGCTGCTGCCGTGCACAGGTATATAAAGGCTCAGAGCCTATTGTGACACGCGCAGCAGTGTTCCATTGCCACATTCCATCTACTGCAGGCAGGATACCTGGCTGGCTGAACAGCATTGAGAAGCTCACAGAGACCGCTATAAGCAACACTTTAAAAGAACGCCACAGACCAATCAACCAAACTTTTTTGGGTTATTTTTTACAGTCTGCAGGCAAGAAATTAAAGAAGTTGCGGCAATTGTTGCGGCCTACGGTGCCACCCTCGGATCCTGAAAAGTCCATTTGTGGAGATGGGCACCTGGACTCCCGTTAAGAAGACATGTTGTCAACCTCTAGATCCCTTACATGCCTGCACTTTTCGGCTTGCTGCTGCTGCTGCTGGCTGTCCAGCAGCAGACTGAAGATGGTTGCTGCCGTGCGCAGGTATATAAAGGCTCAGAGCCTACTGTGACACGCGCAGCAGTGTTCCATTGCCACATTCCATCTACTGCAGGCAGGATACCTGGCTGGCTGAACAGCATTGAGAAGCTCACAGAGACCGCTATAAGCAATACTTTAAAAGAACGCCACAGACCAATCAACCAAACTTTTTTGGGTTATTTTTTATAGTCTGCAGGCATGAAATTAAAGAAGTTGAGGCAATTGGTTGCGGCCTACGGTGCCACCCTCGGATCCTGAAAAGTCCATTTGTGGAGATAGGCACCTGGACTCCCGTTAAGAAGACATGTTGTCAACCTCTAGATCGCTTACATGCCTGCTCTTTTCGGCTTGCTGATGCTGCTGGCTGTCCAGCAGCAGACTGAAGGTGGCTGCTGCCGTGCACAGGTATATAAAGGCTCAGAGCCTATTGTGACACGCGCAGCAGTGTTCCATTGCCACATTCCATCTACTGCAGGCAGGATACCTGGCTGGCTGAACAGCATTGAGAAGCTCACAGAGACCGCTATAAGCAACACTTTAAAAGAACGCCACAGACCAATCAACCAAACTTTTTGGGGTTATTTTTTACAGTCTGCAGGCAAGAAATTAAAGAAGTTGCAGCAATTGTTGCGGCCTACGGTGCCACCCTCGGATCCTGAAAAGTCTATTTGTGGAGATGGGCACCTGGACTCCCGTTAAGAAGACATGTTGTCAACCTCTAGATCCCTTACATGCCTGCACTTTTCGGCTTGCTGATGCTGCTGGCTGTCCAGCAGCAGACTGAAGGTGGTTGCTGCTGTGCGCAGGTATATAAAGGCTCAGAGCCTACTGTGACACGCGCAGCAGTGTTCCATTGCCACATTCCATCTACTGCAGGCAGGATACCTGGCTGGCTGAACAGCATTGAGAAGCTCACAGAGACCGCTATAAGCAATATTTTAAAAGAACGCCACAGACCAATCAACCAAACTTTTTTTGGGTTATTTTTTATAGTCTGCAGGCATGAAATTAAGTAAGTTGCGGCAATTGGTTGCGGCCTACGGTGCCACCCTCGGATCCTGAAAAGTCCATTTGTGGAGATGGGCACCTGGACCCCCGTTAAGAAGACATATTGTCAACCTCTAGATCCCTTACTCGCCTGCACTTTTCGGCTTGCTGCTGCTGCTGGCTGTCCAGCAGCAGACTGAAGGTGGCTGCTGCCGTGCGCAGGTATATAAAGGCTCAGAGCCTATTGTGACACGCGCAGCAGTGTTCCATTGCCACATTCCAACTACTGCAGGCAGGATACCTGGCTGGCTGAACAGCATTGAGAAGCTCACAGAGACCGCTATAAGCAACACTTTAAAAGAACGCCACAGACCAATCAACCAAACTTTTTTGGGTTATTTTTTATAGTTTGCAGACATGAAATTAAAGAAGTTGCGGCAATTGGTTGCGGCTTACGGTGCCACCCTCGGATCCTGAAAAGTCCATTTGTGGAGATGGGCACCTGGACTCCCGTTAAGAAGACATATTGTCAACCTCTAGATCCCTTACACACCTGCACTTTTCGGCTTGCTGTTGCTGCTGGCTGTCCAGCAGCAGACTGAAGGTGGCTGCTGTCGTGCGCAGGTATATAAAGGCTCAAAGCCTATTGTGACACGTGCAGCAGTGTTCCATTGCCACATTCCATCTACTGCAGGCAGGATACCTGGCTGGCTGAACAGCATTGAGAAGCTCACAGAGACCGCTTTAAGCAACACTTTAAAAGAACGCCACAGACCAATCAGCCAAACTTTTTTGGGTTATTTTTTATAGTCTGCAGGCATGAAATTAAAGAAGGTGCAGCAATTTGTTGCGGCCTACGGTGCCACCCTCAGATCCTGAAAAGTCCATTTGTGGAGATGGTCTCCTGGACTCTGGTTAAGAAGACATGTTGTTAACCTCTAGATCCCTTACATGCCTGCACTTTTCGGCTTGCTGCTGCTGCTGCTGGCTGTCCAGCAGCAGATTGAAGGTGGCTGCTGCCGTGCGCAGGTATATAAAGGCTCAGAGCCTATTGTGACACGTGCAGCAGTGTTCCATTGCCACATTCCATCTACTGCAGGCAGGATACCTGGCTGGCTGAACAGCATTGAGAAGCTCACAGAGACCGCTATAAGCAACACTTTAAAAGAACGCCACAGACCAATCAACCAAACTTTTTTGGGTTATTTTTTATAGTCTGCAGGCATGAAATTAAAGATGTTGCGGCAATTGGTTGCGGCCTGCGGTGCCACCCTCGGATCCTGAAAAGTCCATTTGTGGAGATGGGCACCTGGACTCCCGGTAAGAAGACATGTTGTCAACCTCTAGATCCCTTACATGCCTGCACTTTTCGGCTTGCTGCTGCTGCTGCTGGCTGTCCAGCAGCAGACTGAAGGTGGCTGCTGCCGTGCGCAGGTATATAAAGGCACAGAGCCTATTGTGACACGCGCAGCAGTGTTCCATTGCCACATTCCATCTACTGCAGGCAGGATACCTGGCTGGCTGAACAGCATTGAGAAGCTCACAGAGACCGCTATAAGCAACACTTTAAAAGAACGCCACAGGCCAATCAACCAAACTTTTTTGGGGTGTTTTTTATAGTCTGCAGGCATGAAATTAAAGAAGTTGCGGCAATTGGTTGCGGCCTACGGTGCCACCCTCGGATCCTGAAAAGTCCATTTGTGGAGATGGGCACCTGGACTCCCGTTAAGAAGACATGTTGTCAACCTCTAGATCCCTTAAATGCCTGCACCTTTCGGCTTGCTGCTGCTGTTGGCTCTGTTGGCTGTCCAGCAGCAGACTGAAGGTGGCTGCTGCCGTGCGCAGGTATATAAAGGCTCAGAGCCTATTGTGACACGCGCAGCAGTATTCCATTGCCACATTCCATCTACTGCAGGCAGAATACCTGGCTGGCTGAACAGCATTGAGAAGCTCACAGAGACCGCTATAAGCAACACTTTAAAAGAACGCCGCAGACCAATCAACCAAACTTTTTTGGGTTATTTTTTATAGTCTGCAGGCATGAAATTAAAGGAGTTGCGGCAATTGGTTGCGGCCTACGGTGCCACCCTCGGATCCTGAAAAGTCCATTTGTGGAGATGGGCACCTGGACTCTCGTTAAGAAGACATGTTGTCAACCTCTAGATCCCTTACATGCCTGCACTTTTCGGCTTGCTGCTGCTGCTGCTGGCTGTCCAGCAGCAGACTGAAGGTGGCTGCTGCCGTGCGCAGGTATATAAAGGCTCAGAGCCTATTGTGACACGCGCAGCAGTGTTCCATTGCCACATTCCATCTACTGCAGGCAGGATACCTGGCTGGCTGAACAGCATTGAGAAGCTCACAGAGACCGCTATAAGCAACACTTTAAAAGAACGCCACAGACCAATCAACCAAACTTTTTTGGGTTATTTTTTATAGTCTGCTGGCATGAAATTAAAGAAGTTGCGGCAATTGGTTGCAGCCTACGGTGCCACCCTCGGATCCTGAAAAGTCCATTTGTGGAGATGGGCACCTGGACTCCCGTTAAGAAGACATGTTGTCAACCTCTAAATCCCTTACATGCCTGCACTTTTCGGCTTGCTGCTGCTGCTGGCTGTCCAGCAGCAGACTGAAGGTGGCTGCTGCTGCCGTGCGCAGTTATATAAAGGCTCAGAGCCTATTGTGACACGCGCAGCAGTGTTCCATTGCCACATTCCATCTACTGCAGGCAGGATAACTGGCTGGCTGAACAGCATTGAGAATCTCACAGAGACCGCTATAAGCAACACTTTAAAAGAACGCCACAGACCAATCAACCAAACTTTTTTGGGTTATTTTTTATAGTCTGCAGGCATGAAATTAAAGAAGTTGCAGCAATTGGTTGCGGCCTATGGTGCCACCCTCGGATCCTGAAAAGTCCATTTGTGGAGATGGGCACCTGGACTCCCGTTAAGAAGACATGTTGTCAACCTCTAGATCCCTTACATGCCTGCACTTTTCGGCTTGCTGCTGCTGCTGGCTGTCCAGCAGCAGACTGAAGGTGGCTGCTGCCGTGCGCAGGTATATAAACGCTCAGAGCCTATTGTGACACGCGCAGCAGTGTTCCATTGCCACATTCCATCTACTGCAGGCAGGATACCTGGCTGGCTGAACAGCATTGAGAAGCTCACAGAGACCGCTATAAGCAACACTTTAAAAGAATGCCACAGACCAATCAACCAATCTTTTTTGGGTTATTTTTTATAGTCTGCAGGCATGAAATTTAAGAAGTTGCGGCAATTGGTTGCGGCCTACGGTGCCACTCTCGGATCCTGAAAAGTCCATTTGTGGAGATGGGCACCTGGACTCCCGTTAAGAAGACATGTTGTCAACCTCTAGATCCCTTACATGCCTGCAGTTTTCGGCTTGCTGCTGCTGCTGCTGGCTGTCCAGCAGCAGACTGAAGGTGGCTGCTGCCGTGCGCAGGTATATAAAGGCTCAGAGCCTATTGTGACACGCGCAGCAGTGTTCCATTGTCACATTCCATCTACTGCAGGCAGGATACCTGGCTGGCTGAACAGCATTGAGAAGCTCACAGAGACCGCTATAAGCAACACTTTAAAAGAACGCCACAGACCAATCAACCAAACTTTTTTGTGTTATTTTTTATAGTCTGCAGGCATGAAATTAAAGAAGTTGCGGCAATTGGTTGCGGCCTACGGTGCCACCCTCGGATCCTGAAAAGTCCATTTGTGGAGATGGGCACCTGGACTCCCGTTAAGAAGACATGTTGTCAACCTCTAGATCCCTTACATGCCTGCACTTTTCGGCTTGCTGCTGCTGCTTCTGGCTGTCCAGCAGCAGACTGAAGGTGGCTGCTGCCGTGCGCAGGTATATAAAGGCTCAGAGCCTATTGTGACACGCGCAGCAGTGTTCCCTTGCCACATTCCATCTACTGCAGGCAGGATACCTGGCTGGCTGAACAGCATTGAGAAGCTCACAGAGACCGCTATAAGCAACACTTTAAAAGAACGCCACAGACCAATCAACCAACCTTTTTTGGGTTATTTTTTATAGTCTGCAGGCATGAAATTAAAGAAGTTGCGGCAATTGGTTGCGGCCTACGGTGCCACACTCGGATCCTGACAAGTCCATTTGTGGAGATGGGCACCTGGACTCCCGTTAAGAAGACATGTTGTCAACCTCTAGATCCCTTACATGCCTGCACTTTTCGGCTTGCTGCTGCTGCTGCTGGCTGTCCAGCAGCAGACTGAAGGTGGCTGCTGCCGTGCGCAGGTATATAAAGGCTCAGAGCCTATTGTGACACGCGCAGCAGTGTTCCATTGCCACATTCCATCTACTGCAGGCAGGATACCTGGCTGGCTGAACAGCATTGAGAAGCTCACAGAGACCGCTATAAGCAACACTTTAAAAGAATGCCACAGACCAATAAACCAAACTTTTTTGGGTTATTTTTTTATAGTCTGCAGGCATGAAATTAAAGAAGTTGCGGCAATTGGTTGCGGCCTATGGTGCCACCCTCGGATCCTGAAAAGTCCATTTGTGGAGATAGGCACCTGGACTCCCGTTAAGAAGACATGTTGTCAACCTCTAGATCCCTTACATGCCTGCACTTTTCGGCTTGCTGCTGCTGCTGGCTGTCCAGCAGCAGACTGAAGGTGGCTGCTGCCGTGCGCAGGTATATAAAGGCTCAGAGCCTATTGTGACACGCGCAGCAGTGTTCCATTGCCACATTCAATCTACTGCAGGCAGGATACCTGGCTGGCTGAACAGCATTGAGAAACTCACAGAGACCGCTATAAGCAACACTTTAAAAGATCGCCACAAACCAATCAACCAAACTTTTTTGGGTTATTTTTTATAGTCTGCAGGCATGAAATTAAAGAAGTTGCGGCAATTGGTTGCGGCCTACGGTGCCACCCTCGGATCCTGAAAAGTCCATTTGTGGAGATGGGCACCTGGACTCCCGGTAAGAAGACATGTTGTCAACCTCTAGATCCCTTACATGCCTGCACTTTTCGGCTTGCTGCTGCTGCTGCTGGTTGTCCAGCAGCAGACTGAAGGTGGCTGCTACCGTGCGCAGGTATATAAAGGCTCAGAGCCTATTGTGACACACGCAGCAGTGTTCCATTGCCACATTCCATCTACTGCAGGCAGGATACCTGGCTGGCTGAACAGCATTGAGAAGCTCACAGAGACCGCTATAAGCAACACTTTAAAAGAACGCCACAGACCAATCAACCAAACTTTTTTGTGTTATTTTTTATAGTCTGCAGGCATGAAATTAAAGAAGTTGCGGCAATTGGTTGCGGCCTACGGTGCCACCCTCGGATCCTGAAAAGTCCATTTGTGGAGATGGGCACCTGGACTCCCGGTAAGAAGACATGTTGTCAACCTCTAGATCCCTTACATGCCTGCACTTTTCGGCTTGCTGCTGCTGCTGCTGGCTGTCCAGCAGCAGACTGAAGGTGGCTGCTGCCGTGCGCAGGTATATAAAGGCTCTGAGCCTATTGTGACACGTGCAGCAGTATTCCCTTGCCACATTCCAACTACTGCAGGCAGGATACCTGGCTGGCTGAACAGCATTGAGAAGCTCACAGAGACCGCTATAAGCAACACTTTAAAAGAACGCCACAGACCAATCAACCAAACTTTTTTGGGTTATTTTTTATAGTCTGCAGGCATGAAATTAAAGGAGTTGCGGCAATTGGTTGCGGCCTACGGTGCCACCCTCGGATCCTGAAAAGTCCATTTGTGGAGATGGGCACCTGGACTCCCGGTAAGAAGACATGTTGTCAACCTCTAGATCCCTTACATGCCTGCATTTTTCGGCTTGCTGCTGCTGCTGCTGGCTGTCCAGCAGCAGACTGAAGGTGGCTGCTGCCGTGCGCAGGTATATAAAGGCTCAGAGCCTATTGTGACACGCGCAGCAGTGTTCCATTGTCACATTCCATCTACTGCAGGCAGGATACCTGGCTGGCTGAACAGCATTGAGAAGCTCACAGAGACCGCTATAAGCAACACTTTAAAAGAACGCCACAGACCAATCAACCAAACTTTTTTGGGGTATTTTTTATAGTCTGCAGGCATGAAATTAAAGAAGTTGCGGCAATTGGTTGCGGCCTACGGTGCCACCCTCTGATCCTGAAAAGTCCATGTGTGGAGATGGGCACCTGGACTCCCGTTAAGAAGACATGTTGTCAACCTCTAGATCCCTTAAATGACTGCACCTTTCGGCTTGCTGCTGGTGTTGGCTGTCCAGCAGCAGACTGAAGGTGGCTGCTGCCGTGCGCAGGTATATAAAGGCTCAGAGCCTATTGTGACACACGCAGCAGTGTTCCATTGCCACATTCCATCTACTGCAGGCAGAATACCTGGCTGGCTGAACAGCATTGAGAAGCTCACAGAGACCGCTATAAGCAAAACTTTAAAAGAACGCCACAGACCAATCAACCAAACTTTTTTGGGTTATTTTTTATAGTCTGCAGGCATGAAATAAAAGAAGTTGCGGCAATTGGTTGCGGCCTACGGTGCCACCCTCGGATCCTGAAAAGTCCATTTGTGGAGATGGGCACCTGGACTCTCGTTAAGAAGACATGTTGTCAACCTCTAGATCCCTTACATGCCTGCACTTTTCGGCTTGCTGCTGCTGCTGCTGGTTGTCCAGCAGCAGACTGAAGGTGGCTGCTGCCGTGCGCAGGTATATAAAGGCTCAGAGCCTATTGTGACACGCGCAGCAGTGTTCCATTGCCACATTCCATCTACTGCAGGCAGGATACCTGGCTGGCTGAACAGCATTGAGAAGCTCACAGAGACCGCTATAAGCAACACTTTAAAAGAACGCCACAGACCAATCAACCAAACTTTTTTGGGTTATTTTTTATAGTCTGCAGGCATGAAATTAAAGGAGTTGCGGCAATTGGTTGCGGCCTACGGTGCCACCCTCGGATCCTGAAAAGTCCATTTGTGGAGATGGGCACCTGGACTCCCGGTAAGAAGACATGTTGTCAACCTCTAGATCCCTTACATGCCTGCACTTTTCGGCTTGCTGCTGCTGCTGGCTGTCCAGCAGCAGACTGAAGGTGGCTGCTGCCGTGCGCAGGTATATAAGGGCTCAGAGCCTATTGTGACACGCGCAGTAGTGATCCCTTGCCACATTCCATCTACTGCAGGCAGGATACCTGGCTGGCTGAACAGCATTGAGAAGCTCACAGAGACCGCTATCAGCAACACTTTAAAAGAACGCCACAGACCAATCAACCAAACTTTTTTGGGGTATTTTTTATAGTCTGCAGGCATGAAATTAAAGAAGTTGCGGCAATTCGTTGCGGCCTACGGTGCCACCCTCGGATCCTGAAAAGTCCATTTGTGGAGATGGGCACCTGGACTCCCGTTAAGAAGACATGTTGTCAACCTCTAGATCCCTTAAATGACTGCACCTTTCGGCTTGCTGCTGGTGTTGGCTGTCCAGCAGCAGACTGAAGGTGGCTGCTGCCGTGCGCAGGTATATAAAGGCTCAGAGCCTATTGTGACACACGCAGCAGTGTTCCATTGCCACATTCCATCTACTGCAGGCAGGATACCTGGCTGGCTGAACAGCATTGAGAAGCTCACAGAGACCGCTATAAGCAACACTTTAAAAGAATGCCACAGACCAATCAACCAAACTTTTTGGGGTTACTTTTTACAGTCTGCAGGCATGAAATAAAAGAAGTTGCAGCAATTGGTTGCGGCCTACGGTGCCACCCTCGGATCCTGAAAAGTCCATTTGTGGAGATGGGCACCTGGACTCCCGTTAAGAAGACATGTTATCAACCTCTAGATCCCTTACATGCCTGCACTTTTCGGCTTGCTGCTGCTGCTGCTGGCTGTCCAGCAGCAGACTGAAGGTGGCTGCTGCCGTGCGCAGGTATATAAAGGCTCAGAGCCTATTGTGACACGCGCAGCAGTGTTCCATTGCCACATTCCATCTACTGCAGGCAGGATACCTGGCTGGCTGAACAGCATTGAGAAGCTCACAGAGACCGCTATAAGCAACACTTTAAAGGAACGCCACAGGCCAATCAACCAAACTTTTTGGGGTATTTTTTATAGTCTGCAGGCATGAAATTAAAGAAGTTGCGGCAATTGGTTGCGGCCTACGGTGCCACCCTGGGATCCTGAAAAGTCCATTTGTGGAGATGGGCACCTGGACTCCCGTTAAGAAGACATGTTGTCAACCTCTAGATCCCTTAAATGCCTGCACCTTTCGGCTTGCTGCTGCTGTTGGCTCTGTTGGCTGTCCAGCAGCAGACTGAAGGTGGCTGCTGCCGTGCGCAGGTATATAAAGGCTCAGAGCCTATTGTGACACGCGCAGCAGTATTCCATTGCCACATTCCATCTACTGCAGGCAGAATACCTGGCTGGCTGAACAGCATTGAGAAGCTCACAGAGACCGCTATAAGCAACACTTTAAAAGAACGCCACAGACCAATCAACCAAACTTTTTTGGGTTATTTTTTATAGTCTGCAGGCATGAAAGAAAAGAAGTTGCGGCAATTGGTTACGGTCTACGGTGCCACCCTCGGATCCTGAAAAGTCCATTTGTGGAGATGGGCACCTGGACTCTCGTTAAGAAGACATGTAGTCAACCTCTAGATCCCTTACATGCCTGCACTTTTCGGCTTGCTGCTGCTGCTGGCTGTCCAGCAGCAGACTGAAGGTGGCTGCTGCCGTGCGCAGGTATATAAAGGCTCAGAGCCTATTGTGACACGCGCAGCAGTGTTCCATTGCCACATTCCATCTACTGCAGGCAGGATACCTGGCTGGCTGAACAGCATTGAGAAGCTCACAGAGACCGCTATAAGCAACACTTTAAAAGAACGCCACAGACCAATCAACCAAACTTTTTTGGGTTATTTTTTATAGTCTGCAGGCATGAAATTAAAGAAGTTGCGGCAATTGGTTGCAGCCTACGGTGCCACCCTCGGATCCTGAAAAGTCCATTTGTGGAGATGGGCACCTGGACTCCCGTTAAGAAGACATGTTGTCAACCTCTAGATCCCTTACATGCCTGTAGTTTTCGGCTTGCTGCTGCTGCTGCTGGCTGTCCAGCAGCAGACTGAAGGTGGCTGCTGCCGTGCGCAGGTATATAAAGGCTCAGAGCCTATGGTGACACGCGCAGCAGTGTTCCATTGTCACATTCCATCTACTGCAGGCAGGATACCTGGCTGGCTGAACAGCATTGAGAAGCTCACAGAGACCGCTATAAGCAACACTTTAAAAGAACGCCACAGACCAATCAACCAAACTTATTTGGGTAATTTTTTATAGTCTGCAGGCATGAAATTAAAGAAGTTGCGGCAATTGGTTGCGGCCTACGGTGCCACCCTCGGATCCTGAAAAGTCGATTTGTGGAGATGGGCACCTGGACTCCCGTTAAGAAGACATGTTGTCAACCTCTAGATCCCTTACATGCCTGCACTTTTCGGCTTGCTGCTGCTGCTTCTGGCTGTCCAGCAGCAGACTGAAGGTGGCTGCTGCCGTGCGCAGGTATATAAAGGCTCAGAGCCTATTGTGACACGCGCAGCAGTGTTCCATTGCCACATTCCATCTACTGCAGGCAGGATACCTGGCTGGCTGAACAGCATTGAGAAGCTCACAGAGACCGCTATAAGCAACACTTTAAAAGAACGCCACAGACCAATCAACCAAACATTTTTGGGTTATTTTTTATAGTCTGCAGGCATGAAATTTAAGAAGTTGCGGCAATTGGTTGCGGCCTACGGTGCCACAATCGGATCCTGACAAGTCCATTTGTGGAGATGGGCACCTGGACTCCCGTTAAGAAGACATGTTGTCAACCTCTAGATCCCTTACATGCCTGCACTTTTCGGCTTGCTGCTGCTGCTGGCTGTCCAGCAGCAGACTGAAGGTGGCTGCTGCCGTGCGCAGGTATATAAAGGCTCAGAGCCTATTGTGACACGCGCAGCAGTGTTCCATTGCCACATTCCATCTACTGCAGGCAGGATACCTGGCTGGCTGAACAGCATTGAGAAGCTCACAGAGACCGCTATAAGCAACACTTTAAAAGAACGCCACAGACCAATCAACCAAACTTTTTTGGGTTATTTTTTATAGTCTGCAGGCATGAAATTAAAGAAGTTGCGGCAATTGGTTGCGGCCTATGGTGCCACCCTCGGATCCTGAAAAGTCCATTTGTGGAGATAGGCACCTGGACTCCCGTTAAGAAGACATGTTGTCAACCTCTAGATCCCTTACATGCCTGCACTTTTCGGCTTGCTGCTGCTGCTGGCTGTCCAGCAGCAGACTGAAGGTGGCTGCTGCCGTGCGCAGGTATATAAAGGCTCAGAGCCTATTGTGACACGCGCAGCAGTGTTCCATTGCCACATTCCATCTACTGCAGGCAGGATACCTGGCTGGCTGAACAGCATTGAGAAGCTCACAGAGACCGCTATAAGCAACACTTTAAAAGAACGCCACAGACCAATCAACCAAACTTTTTTGGGTTATTTTTTATAGTCTGCAGGCATGAAATTAAAGAAGTTGCGGCAATTGGTTGCGGCCTACGGTGCCACCCTTGGATCCTGAAAAGTCCATTTGTGGAGATGGGCACCTGGACTCCTGTTAAGAAGACATGTTGTCAACCTCTAGATCCCTTACATGCCTGCACTTTTCGGCTTGCCGCTGCTGCTTCTGGCTGTCCAGCAGCCGACTGAAGGTGGCTGCTGCCGTGCGCAGGTGTATAAAGGCTCAGAGCCTATTGTGACACGCGCAGCAGTGTTCCATTGCCACATTCCATCTACTGCAGGCAGGATACCTGGCTGGCTGAACAGCATTGAGAAGCTCACAGAAACCGCTATAAGCAACACTTTAAAAGAACGCCACAGACCAATCAACCAAACTTTTTTGGGTTATTTTTTACAGTCTGCAGGCATGAAATTAAAGAAGTTGCAGTAATTGGTTGCGGCCTACGGTGCCACCCTCGGATCCTGAAAAGTCCATTTGTGGAGATGGGCACATGGACTCCCGTTACGAAGACATGTTGTCAAGCTCTAGATCCCTTACATGCCTGCACTTTTCGGCTTGCTGCTGCTGCTGGCTGTCCAGCAGCAGACTGAAGGTGGCTGCTGCCGTGCGCAGGTATATAAAGGCTCAGAGCCTATTGTGACACGCGCAGCAGTGTTCCATTGCCACATTCCATCTACTGCAGGCAGGATACCTGGCTGGCTGAACAGCATTGAGAAGCTCACAGAGACCGCCATAAGCAACACTTTAAAAGAATGCCACAGACCAATCAACCAAACTTTTTTGGGTTATTTTTTATAGTCTGCAGGCATGAAATTAAAGAAGTTGCGGCAATTGGTTGCGGCCTACGGTGCCACCCTCGGATCCAGAAAAGTCCATTTGTGGAGATGGGCACCTGGACTCCCGTTAAGAAGACATGTTGTCAACCTCTAGATCCCTTACATGCCTGCACTTTTCGGCTTGCTGCTGCTGCTGGCTGTCCAGCAGCAGACTGAAGGTGGCTGCTGCCGCCGTGCACAGGTATATAAAGGCTCAGAGCCTATTGTGACACGCGCAGCAGTGTTCCATTGCCACATTCCATCTACTGCAGGCAGGATAACTGGCTGGCTGAACAGCATTGAGAAGCTCACAGAGACCGCTATAAGCAACACTTTAAAAGAACGCCACAGACCAATCAACCAAACGTTTTTGGGCTATTTTTTATAGTCTGCAGGCATGAAATTAAAGAAGTTGCGGCAATTGGTTGCGGCCTATGGTGCCACCCTCGGATCCTGAAAACTCCATTTGTGGAGATGGGCACCTGGACTCCCGTTAAGAAGACATGTTGTCAACCTCTAGATCCCTTACATGCCTGCACTTTTCGGCTTGCTGCTGCTGCTGCTGGCTGTCCAGCAGCAGACTGAAGGTGGCTGCTGCCGTACGCAGGTATATAAAGGCTCAGAGCCTATTGTGACACGCGCAGCAGTGTTCCATTGCCACATTCCATCTACTGCAGGCAGGATACCTGGCTGGCTGAACAGCATTGAGAAGCTCACAGAGACCGCTATAAGCAACACTTTAAAAGAACGCCACAGACCAATCAACCAAACTTTTTTGGGTTATTTTTTATAGTCTGCAGGCATGAAATTAAAGAAGTTGCGGCAATTGGTTGCGGCCTACGGTGCCACCCTCGGATCCTGAAAAGTCCATTTGTGAAGATGGGCACCTGGATTCCTGTTAAGAAGACATGTTGTCAACCTCTAGATCCCTTACATGCCTGCACTTTTCGGCTTGCCGCTGCTGCTTCTGGCTGTCCAGCAGCCGACTGAAGGTGGCTGCTGCCGTGCGCAGGTATATAAAGGCTCAGAGCCTATTGTGACACGCGCAGCAGTGTTCCATTGCCACATTCCATCTACTGCAGGCAGGATACCTGGCTGGCTGAACAGCATTGAGAATCTCACAGAGACCGCTATAAGCAACACTTTAAAAGAACGCCACAGACCAATCAACCAAACTTTTTTGGGTTATTTTTTACAGTCTGCAGGCATGAAATTAAAGAAGTTGCAGTAATTGGTTGCGGCCTACGGTGCCACCCTCGGATCCTGAAAAGTCCATTTGTGGAGATGGGCACATGGACTCCCGTTACGAAGACATGTTGTCAAGCTCTAGATCCCTTACATGCCTGCACTTTTCGGCTTGCTGCTGCTGGCTGTCCAGCAGCAGACTGAAGGTGGCTGCTGCCGTGCGCAGGTATATAAAGGCTCAGAGCCTATTGTGACACGCGCAGCAGTGTTCCATTGCCACATTCCATCTACTGCAGGCAGGATACCTGGCTGGCTGAACAGCATTGAGAAGCTCACAGAGACCGCCATAAGCAACACTTTAAAAGAATGCCACAGACCAATCAACCAAACTTTTTTGGGTTATTTTTTATAGTCTGCAGGCATGAAATTAAAGAAGTTGCGGCAATTGGTTGCGGCCTACGGTGCCACCCTCGGATCCTGAAAAGTCCATTTGTGGAGATGGGCACCTGGACTCCCGTTAAGAAGACATGTTGTCAACCTCTAGATCCCTTACATGCCTGCACTTTTCGGCTTGCTGCTGCTGCTGGCTGTCCAGCAGCAGACTGAAGGTGGCTGCTGCCGCCGTGCACAGGTATATAAAGGCTCAGAGCCTATTGTGACACGCGCAGCAGTGTTCCATTGCCACATTCCATCTACTGCAGGCAGGATAACTGGCTGGCTGAACAGCATTGAGAAGCTCACAGAGACCGCTATAAGCAACACTTTAAAAGAACACCACAGACCAATCAACCAAACGTTTTTGGGTTATTTTTTATAGTCTGCAGGCATGAAATTAAAGAAGTTGCGGCAATTGGTTGCGGCCTATGGTGCCACCCTCGGATCCTGAAAAGTCCATTTGTGGAGATGGGCACCTGGACTCCCGTTAAGAAGACATGTTGTCAACCTCTAGATCCCTTACATGCCTGCACTTTTCGGCTTGCTGCTGCTGCTGCTGCTGCTGGCTGTCCAGCAGCAGACTGAAGGTGGCTGCTGCCGTACGCAGGTATATAAAGGCTCAGAGCCTATTGTGACACGCGCAGCAGTGTTCCATTGCCACATTCCATCTACTGCAGGCAGGATACCTGGCTGGCTGAACAGCATTGAGAAGCTCACAGAGACCGCTTTAAGCAACACTTTAAAAGAACGCCACAGACCAATCAACCAAACTTTTTTGGGTTATTTTTTATAGTCTGCAGGCATGAAATTAAAGAAGTTGTGGCAATTGGTTGCGGCCTACGGTGCCACCCTCGGATCCTGAAAAGTCCATTTGTGCACATGGGCACCTGGACTCCCGTTAAGAAGACATGTTGTCAACCTCTAGATACTTACATGCCTGGACTTTTCGTCTTGCTGCTGCTGCTGCTGGCTGTCCAGCAGCAGACTGAAGGTGGCTGCTGCCGTGCGCAGGTATATAAAGGCTCAGAGCCTATTGTGACACGCGCAGCAGTGTTCCATTGCCACATTCCATCTACTGCAGGCAGGATACCTGGCTGGCTGAACAGCATTGAGAAGCTCACAGAGACCGCTATAAGCAACACTTTAAAAGAACGCCACAGACCAATCAACCAAACTTTTTTGGGTTATTTTTTATAGTCTGCAGGCATGAAATTAAAGAAGTTGCGGCAATTGGTTGCGGCCTGCGGTGCCACCCTCGGATCCTGAAAAGTCCATTTGTGGAGATGGGCAGCTGGACTCCCGTTAAGAAGAAATATTGTCAACCTCTAGATCCCTTACATGCCTCCAGTTTTTGGCTTGCTGCTGCTGCTACTGGCTGTCCAGTATTATGCACACGCCCGGACTGACTGGCGTGTGCGGGAGAAGTGGTTCCACTGGACCATGAACCGGAGAGTGCCTAGAGGGGCGTGACTAAGTATCTGGCCGTTCCGACCAAGGTGGCACGACGGCATACGACGCCAGTGCACCAGGGAGAAACCAGGCAGAGGGACCAGGTTCTACTCCAGGTCAAACTCCAGACACGGGGGTTGACCCACACAGGGATAACTGGAACAGGCAGGTTAGGCTGGCACAGACTGGTGGATATAAGCGAACACGGCAGGTATGCAGACGGGTGGATACAGGCGAGTATGCAGGCAGGGAAGTACTGGCCGAAAGGACGGGCTGGAGCACAGAGAGGACAAGACCCAGTACAGACTGGGTCACAGAAACAGAACCGCAGATGCGGTAGCCAAACACAGCAGAGAGGGAACGCCCGAAGCTGTGGGCAAGAGCAGAACAGGACGGGACTGCCGGAGCAGCGAGCACAAGCAGAGCAGGACAGGACTGCCGGAGCAGCGAGCAGATGCAGAGCAGGACGGGACTGCCGAAGCAGCGAGCAGAAGCAGAGCAGGACAGCATTGCCGGAGCAGCGAGCAGATGCAGAGCAGAAACCGCAGGAGCGGCAAGCAAGGCAAGAGCAGAGTGGAAACCGCAAGAGCGGTAAACAAGGCAGGAACTGAGCGGAAACCGCAGAGCGGCTAAGAAGGCCGCAGCAGAGCGGAAACCGCAGAGCGGCAAACAAGGCAGGAGCAGAGCGGAAACCGCAGAGCGGTAAACAAGGCAGGAGCAGAGCGGAAACCGCAGAGCGGTAAACAAGGCAGGAGCAGAGCGGAAACCGCAGAGCGGCTAAGAAGGCAGGAGCAGAGCGGAAACCGCAGAGCGGCAAACAAGGCAGGAGCAGAGCGGAAACCGCAGAGCGGCAAACAAGGCATGAGCAGAGCAGAAACCGCAGGAGCGGCAAGCAAGGCAAGAGCAGAGCAGAAACCGCAAGAGCGGCAAACAAGGCAAGAGCAGAGCGGAAACCGCAGAGCGGTAAACAAGGCAGGAGCAGAACGGAAACCGCAGAGCGGTAGGCGAGGCAGAAGCAGAGCGGAAACCGCAGAGCGGCTAGAACCGCCGGAGCGGCGAACGAGACAAGGCAAGGGGATAGGACTCTGTTCACAAAGAACAGACGGAGAAGGAAAGGCAGAACCAGATACCCACAGGATACTTGCAGTGAAGTAGCGAGTGGACCACAAACTCACAAACGGGAGTACAGAGACAACAAGCAGGAGTTAGGTACGAGTTCAGACTCTGCAGAAAAAGGAAGGGAACGGACATAGAGGCAAAACAGGTAAAGGATAGGAAAGAGTTCAGACTGGAACTGAGTGTACGGAGGAGACCGACACTGCAGCGGGATACAGGAGCGGGTCTGGGAATATGGCCCCCAGAGAGGCGGGACGAACAGGCAAGGAGCGTGTTCAGACAGGACAGACAAGATACAGGAGCAGGTCTAGGTAGTCGGCCCCTAGAAGGCGAGAGGAACAGGCTAGGAGCGTGTTCAGACAGGCCTGGAAATACAGCCTCCAGGATAGGCAGACAAGAGAACACAGACAGGACTCAGTTCAGACACGGGAACTGATACCGCAAGGCAGGAGACATAGACAGGACTCAGTTCAGACACGGGAACTGATATCGCAAGGCAGGAGACATAGACAGGACTCAGTTCAGACACGGGAACTGATACCGCAAAGGCAGGAGACAAAGAACGGGACCTGGCACCTTCAGAATGCATGCACACACTGAATGAAACTCTATGCTCAGGCAGGGGTAGATGGGAGCAGCTGAGCTATATACCAGGTGACAGACAGCAATAGGCTGAGGACGCACAAGGGGTGTGACCCACAGCAGGTACAAAAAGCAGGAAGTGATCGGGCGCCGCCCTTAAGCAGCAGAAACAGACACAAACAGACAGCATGGAGGGAAGCCAGAGAGACATTCTGGACAGGAGATCAAGTGCGCGCTCTTGCACAGTGGGAGATGGACCACCATGCAAGGACGCCGCCAGGTATGTTACATCCAGCAGCAGACTGAAGGTGGCTGCTGCCGTGCGCAGGTATATAAAGGCTCAGAGCCTATTGTGACACGCGCAGCAGTGTTCCATTGCCACATTCCATCTACTGCAGGCAGGATACCTGGCTGGCTGAACAGCATTGAGAAGCTCACAGAGACCGCCATAAGCAACACTTTAAAAGAACGCCACAGACCAATCAACCAAACTTTTTTGGGTTATTTTTTATAGTCTGCAGGCATGAAATTAAAGAAGTTGCGGCAATTGGTTGTGGCCTACGGTGCCACCCTCGGATCCTGAAAAGTCCATTTGTGGAGATGGGCACCTGGACTCCCGTTAAGAAGATATGTTCTCAACATCTAGATCCCTTACATGCCTGCACTTTTCGCTTGCTGCTGTTGGCTGTCCAGCAGCAGACTGAAGGTGGCTGCTGCTGCCGTGCGCAGGTATATAAAGGCTCAGAGCCTATCGTGACACGCGCAGCAGTGTTTCATTGCCACATTCCATCTACTGCAGGCAGGATACCTGGCTGGCTGAACAGCATTGAGAAGCTCACAGCGACCGCTAGAAGCAATTCTTTAAAAGAACGCCACAGACCAATCAACCAATATTTTTTGGGTTATTTTTTATAGTCTGCAGGCATGAAATTAAAGAAGTTGCGGCAATTGGTTGCGGCCTACGGTGCCACCCTCGGATCCTGAGAAGTCCATTTGTGGAGATGGGCACCTGGACTCCCGTTAAGAAGACATGTTGTCAACCTCTAGATCCCTTACATGCCTGCAGTTTTCGGCTTGCTGCTGCTGCTGCTGGCTGTCCAGCAGCAGACTGAAGGTGGCTGCTGCCGTGCGCAGGTATATAAAGGCTCAGAGCCTATTGTGACACGCGCAGCAGTGTTCCATTGCCACATTCCATCTACTGCAGGCAGGATACCTGGCTGGCTGAACAGCATTGAGAAGCTCACAGAGACCGCTATAAGCAACACTTTAAAAGAACGCCACAGACCAATCAATGAAACTTTTTTGGGTTATTTTTTATAGTCTGCAGGCATGAAATTAAAGAAGTTGCGGCAATTGGTTGCGGCCTACGGTGCCACCCTCGGATCCTGAAAAGTCCATTTGTGGAGATGGGCACCTGGACTCCCGTTAAGAAGACATGTTGTCAACCTCTAGATCCCTTACATGCCTGCACTTTTCGGCTTGCTGCTGCTGCTGCTGCTGCTGGCTGTCCAGCAGCAGACTGAAGGTGGCTGCTGCCGTGCGCAGGTATATAAAGGCTCAGAGCCTATTGTGCCACACTCAGCAGTGTTCCATTGCCACATTCCATCTACTGCAAGCAGGATACCTGGCTGGCTGAACAGCATTGAGAAGCTCACAGCGACCGCTAGAAGCAATTCTTTAAAAGAACGCCACAGACCAATCAACCAATATTTTTTGGGTTATTTTTTATAGTCTGCAGGCATGAAATTAAAGAAGTTGCGGCAATTGGTTGCGGCCTACGGTGCCACCCTCTGATCCTGAAAAGTCCATTTGTGGAGATGGGCACCTGGACTCCCGTTAAGAAGACATGTTGTCAACTTCTAGATCCCTTACATGCCTGCACTTTTCGGCTTGCTGCTGCTGATGCTGGCTGTCCAGCAGCAGACTGAAGGTGGCTGCTGCCGTGCGCAGGTATATAAAGGCTCGGAGCCTATTGTGCCACGCGCAGCAGTGTTCCATTGCCACATTCCATCTACTGCAAGCAGGATACCTGGCTGGCTGAACAGCATTGAGAAGCTCACAGAGACCGCTATAAGCAACACTTTAAAAGAACGCCACAGACCAATTGTCTAGCCCAGGGGAATGGGGATGACTCGGTACCCAGGCCTTCAGCCTGGCCTTTAGGGATGTCTTGGTGGTCGACTCCCGGGCCCGTACCCTGGGCCGCTCTTTAAAAAGGGGGTTGGTGTTTGTAATGTTTATAATAGAAAGAGTTTGTGACGCCACCTGTGGCTTCTGGTGATGATCACCAGCGCTGAGCAGTCCACTGAGGCTGATGATAGGGCAGCTTGATGGTATAGCTCTCCACAGGAAGAGCTGGGCCTCAGGGCAGTATAGGAACGGGGATGCAGGACAAAGAGACCCCGCTGGGCCAGAACAAGAACAGGGACGGACACAATAGTCACTTCAGTACCTTTTACAGGTGGAATTTCAGGCACTCCCCGGAGCACTGTAGGGTGAAGGGTGTATGTCCGGATCCTCCCCAATGAGCAGGTTTTGGGCCTCCTGGTTCGGGCTTCTGCGTAATAAGTTTCTGACCTGCCTGGAGCTAGACCTAACTTTGTCTCTGTCCTGCGCTGGCTGACTTTGTGGTAGGGCCTTCTCTTGGAGTGCACGCTCCCGACTTACGGGGCCTATGTGTCTCCCGGCTCTGGTACGTATCAGCACTTTAGCGATCCTGGGACCTGTAGTTCTCCAGGGATTCCGGTTTATCTTACTGGGTCGTGGAGATCCCGGCAAGCTTCGTACCCGGTGTCCGGTAACTACTTCTTCTTCGGGGTGAGCTTGTTAAGCTCCTCTGCCCCCTATGTACTAACTCTCTACTCGTCGCCTTCGGCCTACTCGAGCCCTCAATAGGCTACTCACACTAACGGCAGCGTGCCACGTTTCACCGATCTTATGGCGCCGGCACACCTACAGCTCACCTCACTGAGCTACACCGAGTCTTGATCTGGATAAGCTCCACTGCAGGGTAGGATGCAGGAGCTGGAACAGGCTTTTGTCCTCTGAGGTAACACGTCTCAGACTGCACTGGACTCACTGCTAAACCAGAATAGACTAACTGCTGCCTGGCTCCACCTTCCCTTATATATCTCCCTAAGGAGCTCCCTCTGGTGGTCTGAGGTGGAAGGTGGAGATGTGTGAATGGTTATGGGGGCCTCTTGTGGAGGAATCCTTCAATACACCCTTCTGGGTCTGTGATGCCAAGCACAGCTGGGCTTCACATTCCCCCCTAGTAAAACTCAGCACTCCCGGGCTGAAGTACATTTTATAAAAACAGTAACAATAGTAAACATTGGGAAACATAAGCAATACTTGAACAATCTTCCCTTTATGGGAGGCACGAATCTTAAACGTTGCATAACAAAACAATTACAGAGTGTCCTCAGAACCCAAGTCTCCTTTGGTGAGGTTCCCATACAGGATGTCCATCTCACAAGGTAGAGTACATTGGTAGTTTTGAGGGACCTGTCCTAAACCCTCTACGTAGGCCCTGGGGTGGCTGCAGGGCATGAAAATCCAGAGTTGGACCTCCACAAAAGCCACTCCAGACAGGTTTTCCTTCTGAGGTCACCTGAAAGGGGCACTCCAGGGAGCGCAATTATATACATTAGAGACTTTTTGGGCTGCACACAGTCCTCAGCCACGCAATTCATTATGCAAATAAAGGATTAATAGGAAAAAGCACAAATTAATAAACATGCATGAAATTATACAACTATGCAATACATCACAATTTAATATACAATACCCCAGGGGTAACTATCTACACTTTCAGCAATATTGATCATCTACTGTGTGTACCTAGCAGGAGGTTTACCTCTTGTGCTGCTTACTGATCTGCGTAGTGCTGTGGTTGGTGGAGGGTCAGTATCTGTATCCTCAGTTACTCTACCAGTTCTACGTGTAACCATGTTGTAAAACTGCCTTAACCTCTCTCTTGGACTGGCAAGTCTACCATTGGCTGGGCCCTCTTGCTCTGCTCCTGCCGGGGATCCTTCTTCCGGGGATGCTTCTTGAGCTGGCTCTTCTGCAGCACTTACAAGTACAACTTGCTGTGGAGGGTTTTCTGGCTGTTCATAGAATTGGAGTACTGGAACGATTACTGCACCTCCGATCTGAGGCCAATCCTCAGGGAAGTCTCCTAGGTCAGTGTGGATCACTGTTTCTTTAGGTTCTTCCTGGGTTGTGAAAGACACTTCTTCCTGAGTCTTTAGTAGATGTGGACACAATTTTAAATGGTCCCTGGACACTGTAGCAGATGTTTTTCCTCCATCACGACTAATGATGCAGGTCTTTTTGTTGTCAAACTTCAATGGTAACACAGTGTAGGGGTCTTTTTCCCATTGGTCGTCGAGTTTGTGGTTACGTCTTTTTCTTTTTAGTACTGTTTCACCAGGTGTGAAAGGTTCTGCGGGTGCGTTTTTGTTGTATTGGATTTCCTGTTTTTCTCTCACCCGAGTAAGACTGTCCTTGACACAAGCTTGTACTCTTCTGTACTGCTCCTGTCTGGTGGTGTCCCAGTCCTCAGTGGTCATATCAGCTTCAGGTTCAACAACACCAAGCTCCAAGTCCATGGGCAGCTTTCCTGGCCTTGCCCGCATGAGATATGCCGGAGTGCAATTGATGGAACTGACTGGTATATGATTATACAGATCCACTAAGTTAGGTAGTAGGTGTGGCCACTGGTTTCTCTGCTCAAGTGGTATGGTCTTTAGCAGGTCGATGATGATGTTGTTCATCTTTTCACAGAGACCGTTTGTTTGTAGGTGATATGGTGTAGTTCTGATCTTTTTACACCCGTAGAGATGGCAGAACTCTTTGAACAATTCAGCCTCAAAGGCCAAGCCTTGGTCAGTCAGTACCTGCTCAGGGTATCCATGAGGTCTGCAGAAGTACGCTTGGGACGTCTTCGCTGCTGTCTCTGCTGTCAGGTCTTTGACAGGGGCGACCACCAGGAAACGTGAGTAATGATCCACCATGGTCAGAGCATAGGAGTACCCTGACCTGCTGGGGGAGAGCTTGACATGGTCCAGGGCCACGATCTCCAGGGGTCGAGTCGTCCCGATAGGCTGCAGGGGCGCCTTCTGGCTGCTGAAGTCCTTTCTTCTTAAGCCGCAGGGTCCACAGTCCCGGCACCACCTTTCAATGGAGCTGCGCATTCCTACCCAGTAGAATCGACACTTCAGCAGGGTCTCTAGCTTTTTCCAGCCAAAGTGCCCCGCCTGATCGTGGTAAGCTTCTAATACCATTTGGATGTCTGTCTTCGGGACTACTATCTGCCATACCATCTCATGAGTTTTTGGATTGACGCACCTCCGGCACAGCATCTCACGGTAGATAAACAGCCGGCTCCTCTCGTTCCACAGCTGCTTTGCTTGGAGAGACGCATCTTTCTCCAGGGAGGCACCTTCTTGGGTTATCAGCTGTTTAATGCTGCTGACAACCGGGTCGCTGTCCTGGGTCTCTTTCCAGCTGTGGTGAGGCAGGGGGTTTAACGTCTTTCCACGCTGCTTGTTGGAGACTCTCTGCTCATGGATCATCCCATTCCGGTGAAAGGCAGGTAGCTCAATCTCTTCCAAGTCATCCACTTCTTCCTCCGTGTCTGACTGGTGAGGCATCCTAGACAGGGCATCGGCGTTGGCGTTCTTGCGGCCCGCCAGGTATTTGATTGTAAATTGGTAATTTGACAGCCGAGCCATCCATCATTGTTCCAGAGCCCCCAACTTAGCTGTTTCAAGATGGGTCAAGGGGTTGTTATCAGTAAAGGCAGTGAACTTGCTGGAGGCTAGATAGTGCTTGAACCGCTCAGTGATGGCCCAGACCAAGGCCAGGAACTCCAACTTGAAGCTGCTATAGTTCTCTGGGTTCCTCTCGGTCGGGCGGATCTTCCTGCTTGCATATGCGATGACTTTCTCTTGCCCATTCTGCTTCTGACTCAAGACAGCTCCCAGTCCCTCGTTGCTGGCATCTGTATACAGCAGGAACGGTTGGTTGTAGTCAGGATCTCATTACCTGTCAGGATCTCCTTCATCTCTTGAAATGATTCAGCCTGTTCCTTACCCCAGTGGAATGGAGGGTTTTTGCCTTTGGGGGACTGCCCTACCAGGAGGTCTTGCAGAGGAGCTGCCTTCTTAGTGTAGTCCTTTACGAACCTCCGGTAGTATCCTACTAGTCCCGAGAACTGACGCATCTCCTTGAGGTTCTTTGGCTCCGGCCACTTCTGGATGGCTATGACTTTCTCCGGGTCTGGTGCTACCCCTTCCGGACTGACAATGTGCCCCAGGTACTGTACCTTTCTCTTGAGCAGGTGGCACTTTGAGGGCTTCAGCTTCATCCCGTACCGGGATTGTGACTCAAATACCTCTGCCAGGTGTTTCAAGTGGTCCTCGTACGTTCTGGAGTACACAATCACGTCATCCAGGTAAAGTAACACAGTCTCGAAGTTGCGGTGTCCCAGGCAGCACTCCATCAATCTCTGGAATGTTCCGGGGGCATTGCAGAGTCCAAACGGCATGCTATTGAACTCGCAGAGTCCCATCGGGGTGGTGAAGGCCGTCTTCTCCCGATCCTCCTCAGCCACAGCGACCTGCCAGTAACCACTAGTGAGGTCAAGGGTAGAAAAGTAATTTGCAGACTTTAAGGCAGCTAGGGACTCCTCTATGCGTGGCAAAGGGTATGCATCTTTATGTGTAATGCGATTTACTTGACGGTAATCTACACACATTCTCATGCTCCCGTCCTTTTTTCTAACCATCACTAGGGGATCCGCCCAGGGACTACAACTATCCCTAATTACTCCTGCCTTCCTCATGTCATGCAGCATTTCTTTTGCCTTCTGGTAGTGAGCTGGGGGGATAGGCCTATAACGTTCTTTAATTGGGGAAAGGTTGCCTGTGGGGATATGATGTTGAACCCCCTTAACCCTCCCGAAGTCTCCTGCGAGTATTCTTGAACCACCCGGTGAACACCCTGTTTTTGATGGGCAGGAGTGGTGTCTGTCCCAACATGGAGCTGTTGACACCAATCCTCCACCTAGGTTGCAGGGTCATTATCCTCCACTTCTTCTGGTGAAGTTAAGGACTCCGCCTCATGGATACAGTTGTTGTTGACAGCATGTAACTTAGCAACAGTGGCATAACGTGGCAATTTAACCTCATCTTCCCCTATGTTAAGAAGACTGACAGGCACCCTCCCATTATGTACATCTACCACTCCCCTGGCGGTTAAGAGCGTGGGTCTGTGCTCAGAGCTAAGGGGTTCTACTACCGCCTGGTAGCTCTGTCCTCTAAGACCTATGGCAGCTCTACACCAGATGAGCATTTCACTCATTGGGGGAACAACAATGGGTATAGGGTCTGTTACCCTCACGTTACCGATTTCACCATCTGTTAACTTTACTTGCTGTTGATACATCAGGACGCGGATCTCTCTCTGCAGTGCCCTCCTCTGTCTCGGTCTGGCAGTGTCAGTGATCTGTTGGAGCAAGGAGACAACCTCTCCCAAACAGTTACCAACAACATTAGTGCCTAGTACCATATATGGGTTGCTGTCATCAGGGTTAGTCTCCACTACAATTAGTCCCTGGTCCTTCAGCTCCACTCTCCCCACTTTTACAGTCACATTCTTAACTCCGAGTAGGTTAAGGGGGAGTCCATTTGAAGCGTATACAGACAAATTTGGAGCTGGCGGACGTAGGTCGTCCATGGACCAGAACTTCTTGTAGAGGACTTCAGGCATGATGGTTACCTGAGATCCTGTGTCCAGCAGGGCATGCGTCGGGATCCCGTCCAGTACAATGGACAGGAAAGGTCTTCCTCCGACGAACCTGTTGTACCAGTCTGATGGGCCTGGTGAGTCTACTCCTGGGAGGCGGCCCTCGGACCCAGGGTTTTCTCGTTTAAAGGACACTTCTGGGCGAGGTGTCCGGTCTTGCGACATCGGTAGCAGGTAGGTTCCCTCGGTGGGCGGCGCTGGTCACTGGTCCTCGGCGAGGGTGGTGTTGGCCTCCTCCTCCTCCGCATCCAGGGGACATCCTCTGGGCTGTCGGCTAGCAGGATTTTCCCTCCTTCCTCAGGCTCCGTCCGCAGCTGCAGAGCACTCAGCACAGTGGTCAGGGTTTTGCTCAACTGACGCACTTCAGAGCGCAGACTGTCCAGTTCTTTAGTAGTGTTGAGCCACCCCCGTAGTGTTCGAGTTCGGTTCGGTTCGTCGATCACCCGTGTGTTCGCCGAACTGTTCGTCGAACTGTTCGTCGAACACCTTCGAACACCGTTAAAACCAATGGCAGGCAAACAAAAACACATAGAAACACATAGAAAACACCTTCAAAGGTGTCCAAAAGCTGACAAACTGCTCTGAAGACACAACTAACACATGGAAAAGTGACAAGTACATATAGTCATGCGAAAAGAAAAGAGGTGGAGGAGTAAAAGGAGGGGGAGACACAGATATAGGCATGTCATGCCCTTCTAAAATCCAAAAAGTGAGAAGCCGACATGTTCAGTCCGCTCCTGCCCGTGCCACCTCCGTGTCGCCGGGTTTGTGCCAGAGCCGCGGTGAACCCTGACGGCCAGCCCCCCTCTCCCAATACTGGTGCCTGTCCGCTGGTGGGTCGAGCGAGCCCCCCTGTGGTGGAGGCAGCTCTAAGCTTTTTAATTTAAATTGTCTCTCTAATTTGAATGAATACACTTTAAATCCATTTACAAGGATCTATTGGAGGCAAGTCTCATGCCAGCAGCTGCATAATTCCAGCTCCAGTAGCGTCCACTAAAGCTGCTGCAGTTAAAAAGCTTTTATAAGGATCGAGCTCGGCTGTCCACCGCAAGGCATCCTACTGCCAGTCCCAGCCCCTATGCCTTGGGGTGCCTCCTGATGCTCTTCACTGAGTATCCCGTGGTCCCGAAGCATTTCCTTTGAAAAAATTAAGTGTCCAAACTACAGGTGGTGTAGCTTGCTTAACAGCCAGGATAATCCGCTGACTAGCAGACACTGCTACTAGGCACAAAGTATTTCCTGGGCTAGATGCAGTTAGAAATTTGTAATTAGATACTCTCGTTGGATGCTGAGAAAGCATTCCATAAAGTCTCCTGGCACGCCATATATGATTCTCTTAAAAAGCTTGGGGTAGGGGTCTAGGGGACCCTTTTATAGCCAAAATCACGGCCCTGTATCGCAATACGTCACCTAGGCTGAAGATAAATGGAACTGTAGCACCCTGAGGGCTCGGTTGCTACAGAGGTATTGCACCTCACCCAGAGGTGTGATATCTCACTCTCAGGTAAGGATGTAGTGTGGATCAGGACCAGACACCTGCATGCATTACACCACATTGCCGTGGGGCAGGGCGACCAATATGCCCCTGAGATGGGCACAACAGTCCCTGTCCCTGGCTGGAGTGGGGGGAGGGAACACTGAGGAAGGGGAACCCTGTAGTGCAGGAGTAGGGAGGAAGCAGTTCCTGGGTGCATTGAGAAGGGAGTATAAAAGGTGGGCACCATCTTAGTTCAGTGCAGAGAAGTCTGAGCAGAAGTGGCAGGGAGCAGGGGCTCTGCATGAGCTCTGCTCCGGAGGCGGGCCTAGTAACAGAGGCCCAGGCCTGGAAGAAGGAGAAGGAAGGAAGAGGAGCGGAGAAGGCTCCAGGAACGAGGAACGAAGGGATCCCAGGGGTGCGGACGGGCGAGTCGCCACCGCACGCCCGAATCCACCTGCGTGGAGGGGTCAGGCCAAAGGGGGAGACCGGTCCCCGAAACTAGTGGAGGCAGGAAACGACCCTCAGCTAGAAACAGGAGGCTGTGACATTTTATGTGGCGCAGCCCCTCGCTACACCCGCTAGGAAGGCACCACATAGGGTCAGGGAAACTGGCGCCAAGTTTACCAAGAGGAGGCCCGAGGCAGCCGGACAGAAGGGTTGGTAAGAAAGGCCAGACAAAGGACACACAAAGGGGGTCCTGTGAAGCGCTCCAAAGTTATCTGGGAGTTGTCTGAGCCCCTCACCTGGTGAGCACAGTACGACGTGGGCAGCCGTTACCTGCAGACGTGGTCTGGATAATAAGAACTGTGAGTAAAGGCCCTGGACTGCATCACTGACTCCGTGTCGTTACTGCTGCTGCCCTGCACCATCACCCCCATCCTCCGCATACACTGCCCTGAGGCTATACTCCTCCCGTGGGGAGTTATGCTACGCTCTGCTGCCCCCACAACACCAGCCTCAGCGGTCTGCCCTGGAGCGGCGGTTCACGCTGACCGCAATCCACGGGTGGCGTAGTCGGACATTTAAACATCAAAACCACATAAATAGTTCCGCCACTGGTTTGACCGCCCTGAGCCACGGAACCGGGTCGCCGCCACGGAGACTACAACCACCAGCATCCACCAAAAAGGGTCCGGCTCCGGGTGTCCCAAGGCCCAGGGGGCGTGTGTCACCCTGACCTGGATGCCACAAGTGTAATTAAAGCTGTGTCTGAGAGCAAGGGGGAGGTTCTCTAGTCAGGGGAACATTAGCATGCAATGCCTCCTGTCTCAGGCCAGTAGGGGGAGCTGGCTGCCCCTATAAAAGCTGGTACTGAGGGCAGGGTTAGGGAGAACTGGATTGCCTGTCTCAGCTCTGAGACGTGTCCCAGAGTGGAGCAGGGACAGAAAGTTGTGTTGCACCTAAGAGGAAGTGTGGCAGTAGGAGAGAGCCACCAGCCAGAGACAAGAGGCGAAGAGAGCCTGTCTTGGCAAAGAAAAGACTTCATTTTACCAGACTTTGGTGTCTGAGGCTGGAAGGATTCCACGTCCCCCAGCAGAGAACCAGTCCGCAAGGGACTGTACATTCCTTGGCCTAAGAAGCCTGGAGGCCCTGCCACAACCGAAGGGACCAGTAAAGCCGTACAAGGCTGGGAGCAGAAAGGAACCCACGTCGCAGGCCATACAGGCGAGAATACACGGAAAGCTCGGAAACGTGAGCTGTTACCCTATCAGGAGGAGATAGCCAGAAGGAGCGCAGAAAGCACGGTAGGCCTACACCCTCACCCTGACCAGGGCCAATTCCCCCGTTGCTCTCAGACATCCAGGTCCCCTCCTAGCCGGGACTGTTTATGGGTCAGTTTACCTGTTGTAGTAAAGACCCTGGACTGCAATTTGTTGTCTGTGTGCTCCTTGCTCCTCCAGCACTATCAGCACTGGGATTCTCACTACCATCACTCCCACCATCCACTATACTGCCCTGGGGCCGCACTCTTCCCGTGGGGAGTCACACTACCATAGCTGCACATCTCATCAGCCCCAGCGGTCTGCATGCAGCGGCGGTTCCTAATAACCGCAAATCCACGGGTGGCGTAGTCGGACATAATCAATATAACGGACTACCACTGGCCTGACCACCCTGAGCCACGGAACCGGGTTGCCACTACTACTCCCATCGTTCCCTATTGCCCGGATCCGAGTGCCCCACGGCCCAGGGGGCGAGTCAGGCGCGTCAGAACATTTTCATCACCTTTCACAATCACCAATGGGACAAGGCAGGGATGTTCTCTGTCCCCTCTGTTATACATCCTAGTGACGGAGCACCTGCTCTCATCAATTCGCCATAACCCCAATATTAGGTGGATTGAGGTGGGAGGCACCGAGTACAAGTGCTCTCTATTTGCTGATGATGTCCTAGTATATATCACTCAATCACATATATCCATCCATGCTGTTATGGCTGAAATAGATCACTTTGTTACATGGTCAAATTTTAAAATCAATGCAGCGAAGTCTGAGGCCCTCGATGTCTCCCTCCCCAAATCCATATAGGATTCCATCCAGTCCAACTTTCCCTTTGCCTGGCCCTCACAGGGTATCAAATACTTAGGAATTCCTATTCATAGAGACCTCTCCCCTCTATGTTATCTTAATTTTGGGCCCTTTATTGAACAACTCCATACAGACCACGGTTGGCAAGTTAGAACTGTAAGATTCACTACGTGAACCACTGGTGTTTTGTGGAAAAGCACATGTACACTGTGTTCCAAATTATTATGCAAAAAGTGTTTAGGAGTGATAAGGGAAGAATTTGTTTGTTTGTCAGTTAAACTCATTGATGGTGATGTGTGTCAGGGCTCTTTATATCACTGTAAGCAATTGCAGACACCTGTGCTAATTAGTTTGGCAGGTGTGTCCAATGAAAGGCAAGACTACTTAAGAAGGTTGTCTCACATTATTAAGCAGCCTACATTTTCTGCCAAAATGGGAAAGAAAAAGGATGTGTCGGCTGCTGAGAAGCAACAAATTGTGGAGTGTTTAGGTCAAGGCATGACTACAATCAACATTGTGCGATGATCAGGATGAAGTGTCTTGGCAATCAAGAAGTATGTAGCTGATTCACAGTACACACGTGTGCGTGCTGATAAGGGCAAATTGAGGACTCTTTCCTACAGGCAATTACGTCAGGTTAAAAGAGCAGCGGCAAAAAAGCCTTGTCATAGCAGCAGACAAGTTTTTGAAGCTGCTGGTGCCTCCAACGTCCCCTGAACAACAAGATGCAGGGTCCTTCAGAGGTTTGCAGCTGTGCATACGCCATCCTGTCGACCTCCTCTATCCACGTCACACAAGCAGAAACGGCTCCAGTGGGCCAAACATTACATGAAGACTGATTTCAAAACTGTTTTGTTCACGGATGAGTGCCGTGCAGCGCTCGATGGTCCAGATGGATGGAGTGGAGGATGGCTGGTTAATGGACACCCCATGCAAACACGGCTACAGCGCCAACAAGGAGGAGGTGGAGTAATGTTTTGGGCTGGAATCATGGGGAGAGAGATTGTCGGCCCCTTTAGGATCCCTGAAGGCGCTAAAGATGAACTCCATAATGTATGTGGATTTTCTCAAACAGCACTTCCTGCCATGGTTCAAGAAGAAGAACCGTGTATTTCACAGCAAGATCATTTTTTTGCATGATAATGCACCATCTCATGCTGCACATAAAACATCTGCATCTCTGGCTGATATGGGCATAAAAGGGGACAAACTTATGGTGTGACCCCCATGCTCCCCTGACCTCTACCCCATTCAGAACCTCTGGAGCATCATTAAAAGGAGTGTCTATGATGGCGGGAGGCAGTTCACATCTAAACAACAGCTCTGGGAGGGTATTCTGTCCTCATGCAAAACAATTGAAGCAGAAACCATCCAAAACCTGACAAATTCAATGGACGAGAGAGTTCAGAAGCTCCTTTCGAACAAGGGGTCCTATGTGAAAATGTAACATCACCTAGAATAAAGTTTTGAGTTGAAAACTGTTTGATTTCAGTTTCTAATAACCTGCTAATGCTTATAATTTCAAAAATGACCATTTTTTGGTCTTTATTAAAATGAAAAGGTTGATCGAAAAGTTTGGGGGATCTAAGAGTGTGGCAACCCAGTAGTCATGATTACTTCGAATTCTGACAATATGAGGGTCATGTTGCAGGTAGTGCAGCAAGAAGGCACTTATGTGTCTTGCGCATCTCGGAGCCCCAAAATTATTTTCCGGGCTAGATGCAGCTAAAAATTATTATTAATTTTAAATCTGGTGGAGCTTAGTATAGATGGCCTAATAGGATCAGTGCTGCACACTGCTACAAAGCCCAAATTATTTTCCAGTCAAGATACAGATAAACATGATTAGTAATTTTAAATCTGGTGGAGCTTATTATAGATGGCCTAATAGAATCAGTGCTGCACACTGCTACAAAGCCCAAATTATTTTCCAGCCAAGATACAGATAAACATGATTAGTAATTTGAAAGCTTAAAAAGGTTGGTGAGGTGATTTTAACCAATCATCAAGCTTTTACTCTCCCCAGGATGACACAGGGGTAGAAAAGTCGTTTCGGATCCATGATTTGTTCATCTTTATGAACGTGAGTCTGTCTACATTATCAGTGGAGAGCCGCGTGCGCTTATCTGTCAGCACACCACCAGCAGCGCTGAACACACGTTCAGACAGAACGGTGGCTGCAGGGCATGACAAGATCTCCAAGGCATAAGTGGCTAGCTCCGGCCATTTATCCAGATTGGAAGCCCAAAAAGAGCAAGGGTCCAGTGACACAGTTGTGGCACCCCAGGGGTCTGGTTTTCCACAGTAATGTAATGTTATGTCTGAGAGCAGGTGGGAGGTCCTTTGGTCAGGGATCCTGTGCATGCCACACCTCCTGCCCAGTCTTGGGAGGGGAAGAACTTCCCCTGTAAAAACCCGGGGCTGAGGCAGGGTGAGTCAGACAAGGAGAGTGGAGACAAGAAGCAGCATAGGAAACAGGAGAGTTCCAAGGAGTCAGGGGCTGGCAGCTGCAGCGCTCGCCCTGACTAAGAAGATTCTTTACCGGACCCGGAGTCCGAGGCTGTGGGGACTAACTTCTACCCAGCAGCAGAATCCGTCAGGCAGGGGATTTCAGGTCCTCTGGCCCAGAAGCCCGAAGGCACGGTCACACGCGTGGGACCAGCACCGCCATCGTGGAGCGGAAGCCATTAGAAGGCCCCGAGTCACCGGCCATACGGGTGAGCACCACACGGTACACTCAGGGACGTGGGCTACTTACATCAGCTTCTAGCAAGGTAGCCAGAAGAGTACAGTCAGTTTGGGAGGCCTACAACTACGCCTGGCCAGGGGAGATCCCATCTGCTCAAAGACTGACCAGGCCCCGTTTGCTAGCAAGTACTCCGGGAGGGTCTATCGTTGTTACCAGTAAAGACCCTGAACTACACCGTACCGTCTCTGAGTGGTTCCTGCTACCCCCATCATCCACGTCGGCTGCCCTGAGGCCATACCCCTCCCGTTGGGGGTTATACTATCACGCTGCACAATCCTACCACCGGCCTCAGCGGTCTGCCCTGCAGCAGCAGCTCCTTAGCTGTACTCAACGGGTGGCGTAGTCATCAACTATTTACTACTAATAGACTGCCGTCTAGTTTGACTCCCTGGGCACGGACCGGGTCACCGCCACGAGACTACAACCCTCCACTGATCCGGCTCCGGGTAGGCTCCCGCATGCGCAACGCAGCGCGACACAGGCCCAGGGGCGCGTCAACTTTGGCGTAGTCGGCAGGATTTCGTGCCCGCAACCACCGGGTACTGCGTGCCTGAAAAGCAAAGACTGTTCAAACTTACCAGTGGTGAAGATTCCCGCTATCCGTGGAGGTTTCCCGCCATCCGGCGCCATCTTCTACCTTCTTCCCGCCATCGGTGAAGTTTCCCGCCATCCGGCGCCATCTTCGGCCTTCTTCCCGCCATCCGTGGAGTTTTCCCGCCGTTGGACGCCATCTTGGGGACGCCGCGCGGGAAGAAGAGGGGCGTGGACTCCGAAAGCGCGCGAGAACTGAAGCCCCGCCTCACGTCCGGACGTTGCGTAAGGTCCTGGAAGGAGCCCAGCAGACGCCGACGTCACAGGAGCGCGACGGAAGGTCCTCAACCCTGACGATCCACTGCGGAGCCGCGGCCTACGGAAGAGGATCATCGCAAGGTAGGCCACGGTCCACTAGGGGGGAGGAAGATGTCGGATACGGAAGAGAGCTTCACTGCCCCAACCCCCGCCAGCGCTACCGCTGCTGCAGTTATGCCCTTCACCATGCCCTATATCCCGGGAGCAGCTTGGCTACCCCAGTACTCAGGGGAGTCACATACCCTGCATGACTTTAGAGAAAAGCTGGATAGCCTCTTCCAGGTGTACCCCCTCACAGAAGAGCAAAAAGTGAGCATCCTGGTGGCCCAACTAACCGGGGCAGCCAAAAGGGAAGTAAAATCCTGGCCACCTGGGAGGAAGACTGTCGCAGGGATACTAACCCGGCTGAAGGACACCTTTGATACCCGCACCTCAGCCGAGATTAAGCTTAGATTCTACGGGTGCAAGCAGCGAGCGCATGAGAGTATAAGGGACTATGCACTAAACCTACAAGAGGCCCTGAGGGCCATAAAGCAGACCGACCCTGATGGGGTGGGAAACGAGGACAGGCTGTTGACTGAACAATTTATAGAGGGTTTATATTGCAATGCCCACCGAACCCAGTTGCGGGCAATGGCCTTACAGGATCCCCATCTGGACTTTGCACAGTTCAAGGACAGAGCCATCCGGGTGCTCCGAGAACCGGCACCAGGTGGCGTTGTGACCCACAGACGCCCCACTACCACTTACTACCAGGAGGCGGCGCCCTTGTCAGCAGGGCCTGTGGGAGCTGATGCGCAGGCTTTGGACAATGACCCGGCTCCAGACCTACACCATCAGGTCCAAGAGCTAGCTAAGAGCGTTGCTGCGCTAACCCGAACTGTGCAGTCTTTACAGGTTTCCACCCCAGGGAAGATCCAGCTGGCATCCGGACCGGAGGACATCCCGTGGCGTCGACCAAGGAGGACCCCACCGGCCAGAGGAAGACCCAGTGACCGATACAGCGAGGACGGACGACCCATCTGCCGCCGCTGCAATCAACCCGGACATATGGAAAGGTACTGTTCTTTAAACGGGCACAACCTGGGGTAGAGGGCCAACCCCCAGGAAAAAGATCACCAGGCCCATCGAACTGGCGCGACAGATATGTGGGAGGACGTCCAGTCTTGCCTGTGGTACTGGATGGCATTCCCATGAGTGCCCTACTGGATACCGGGTCACAGGTCACCACCATCCCGTACGTGCTCTTCAAGCAGTACTGGAATGACTCGGATATTACCCACTACCCTGACGACGACTTGAGTATCATCGCCAGCAATGGCCAGCCCGTGCCACAGATCGGATTTAAGGAGGTGGCCCTCAAAATCGGTAGAGTCGAACTGGCCGCACAGGGACTGATCATTGTAGATATTGATAAACATGAGAGTCACCCAAAAATAACTCTAGGAACTAACGTAATTGAAAATTGTCTTGCAGAGGTGATTTTCCTTTTACAGCAGGTTGCCAAGAACGCCAGCTCCGGCGAGCAGCGGGTGCTCCAGAAAGAGATCCGGGCACTGATGCAACGGCAACAAGTGGAACTCTCCGGCGGTGAGATTGGTAGCGTAAGAATGTGTGACCCTTTTCCTATTGCCATGCCCCCAAAAAGTGAAATGATGATTTGGTGCCGGGCAGCTATTGGTCTGAGAGGAAGAGATTACCAGGCAATGGTAGAACCAGTTTACTCAGACAGTAGGCCCACCATTTTGACAGCACGGGGGGTGGTCAATGTACGCCATGGGAGGGTGCCCATTCGCATAATAAATATCGGGGAGAGGGAAGTGTACCTGCCCCGGTTTGCCACGCTAGCCAAATTATATACCACTAATCAAAATTCTATACAATCTGTGGAACCCTTGCCTCCATCTCACCCGGAGGAAGGTAACGGCTCTAAGAAAGACATGGAGGACTGGTGTCAGCAACTACATTTGGGTACTGATTCCACTCCCTCACATCAGAAACAAGGAGTCTATCGGGTGGTTCAAGAGTATGAGAGAGTGTTTAGTAAACACCCGTTAGACTTCGGGCGAGTCAAGGGGGTAGAACACCGCATCCCCACGGGAGATCATCCTCCCATAAAAGAGAGGTATCGACCCGTACCCCCTGCACATTACCAACACGCCAAGGGGATGCTTAGAGACATGAAGGAGGCTGGGGTAATCCGGGATAGCTGTAGCCCCTGGGCAGCCCCACTAGTTTTAGTCAAAAAGAAAGACAACACCATGAGGATGTGTGTAGATTACCGGAAAATCAACCGTATCACACACAAGGATGCGTACCCCTTACCAAGGATAGAGGAGTCATTGGCTGCTTTAAGATCTGCTAACTTCTTCTCTACCTTGGATCTCACTAGCGGGTACTGGCAGGTTCCTGTAGCAGAGGCGGACCGGGAGAAGACCGCATTCACCACCCCGATGGGACTTAGTGAGTTCACCTGCATGCCGTTCGGACTCTGCAACGCCCCAGGAACCTTCCAACGATTAATGGAGTGCTGTCTGGGCCACAGAAACTTCGAGACGGTCCTGTTGTACCTGGACGATGTCATCGTATACTCCAAAACTTATGAGGACCACCTGAAACACCTGGCGGAGGTGTTCAAAGCTCTGGCGAGTTACGGCCTAAAGGTGAAACCCTCCAAGTGTCACCTCCTGAAACCAAAGGTGCAATACCTGGGACACGTGGTGAGCGCTGACGGAGTGGCTCCCGACCCCGATAAGATCACCGCAATTAAGGGATGGCCAAGCCCCTCCAGCGTAAAAGAAGTGCGGCAGTTCCTAGGGTTGGTAGGCTACTACCGAAGGTTTATTCCCGGTTTCACCAAAAAGGCAGCGCCTATGCAGGACCTCCTGATAGGCCAGTCCCGGAAGGCCAAGAACCAGAAGCCGCCCTTCAAATGGGAAGAGCTAGAAGAAGAGTCCTTCCGCCAGCTGAAGATGGCCCTCACGGGGGATGAAATCTTGGCGTACCCAGACTATAGCCAGCCCTTCATCCTCTACACCGACGCCAGTAACATCGGGCTAGGAGCCGTACTATCCCAGATTCAGCAGGGGAGAGAACGAGTGATCTCCTATGCCAGCCGAAAACTGCGACCCACCGAAAGGAACCCCGAGAATTACAGCTCATTTAAGCTAGAGTTCCTGGCCGTGGTATGGGCAGTCACCGAGCGCTTTAGGCATTACCTCGCTTCTTCCCGGTTCACCGTATACACGGATAACAACCCGTTGATACACCTGGACACGGCAAGACTCGGTGCCCTGGAGCAGAGGTGGATGGCCCGTCTGTCCAACTACGAGTTCACAATCAAATACCGGGCAGGACGCTCCAATACTAACGCGGATGCCCTGTCCAGGATGCCCAACCTGCCGGACGAAGGAGAAGATCCGGAGGGACTGGAAGAAGTTGAACTCCCTGCGTTCCACCGTCATGGGACTATCCAGTATTCCCACCGGGTAAGGGGTAAACAGGCTGCTACGTTGAACCCCTTACCCCACTACAACTGGGCGGAAACGCAAGACAGCGACCCTGCCGTCCGACTGGTGAAGGAGATGCTGACTCGGCCGGAGGCTCGACTTGAACCAGACGCTCCGGAGGAAGCCAAACAACTATGGGCGGAGAAGAGTCGACTATTCCTTTACAAGGGGAAGTTGTGCCGCAGAATGGTCAACTCCCGGACGCATGAACTACTCTGGCAAGTAGTGGTGCCACGAAGAGACGCAGCCATGGTGATGGAGGCATACCACGACGGAGCTGGACACTTCGGGTGGAAAAAGCTGGAGTTCCTGCTGCGCGAGCGGTTCCACTGGGTAGGCATGAGGGGAACCATCGAGAAGTGGTGCAGAGACTGTGGCCCGTGCAATCTGAGAAGGAAGGACCGGGCCAGCCAGAAGACTCCCCTGCAGTCCATCGTCACCCGGCAACCGTTGGAACTGGTAGCCTTGGATCATGTAAAACTGACCCCAAGCAGAAGTGGCTACGTCTACGCGTTAACCATCGTGGATCATTACTCCCGGTTCTTGGTTGTCGTCCCCGTCAAGGACTTAACGGCTCAAACAGCAGCTAGAGCCTTCCAGCAGCACTTCTGCCGTCCACACGGGTACCCGGACCAAGTGCTGACGGACCAGGGACCTGCCTTTGAAGCGGAGGTCTTCCAGGAATTCTGCAATCTGTATGGCTGCCGGAAGATAAGGACGACACCCTACCATCCGCAAACTAATGGACTTTGTGAAAAAATGAACCAGGTGGTAATGGATCTGCTAAAAACATTGCCCCTGGAAGAACGCAGTCTGTGGCCTGAGAAGTTGCCCGATCTGGTGGACCTATACAACCACATCCCGGTAGGTTCCACCAACTGTACCCCGGCTTACCTAATGAGGGCGAGACCTGGTAAGTTACCTGTTGACCTGGAAATGGGAGTCCTGACACCTGAGGACACTTCACCAGAAACAGACTGGGACACAGAGAGGCAGCAGCAGTACCGGAGAGTACAAGAGAGCGTGGAGCGAAGTCTCTGTCAGGCTAGGGAAAGACAAGAGAAGACTTACAACCAGTATGCTCCCGCTGTTCCCCTGGTACCCGGAGAGCAGGTCTTGAAGAGGAAAAGACGGCTCCACAAGTTGGATGACCAGTGGGAGGAGGACCCGTACACCGTACTGCCCTCAAGCCACGAGAACCCGAAGGTCTGTACCATCAGTAAAGACGGAGGGGAAACCACAGCCATTGTATCCCGGGACCACCTGAAGAAGTGTCCCGAACAACTGAGGAACCCTGAAGAGGAACAAGAAGACCATCGACCCGTGGAAGAAAGGGAAGATATGGTTAGTACCGTGCTCGGGGACTTCCCTCAGTCTTGGACTCAAGTCAATGGTGCAGTTGTGGTACCCGTACTCACCTTCCTCCAACCATCATCCCAAGAACCTACGGAGCAACGGGTAGAGCTGGAAGAACAGCCGGTCCAGGAGGCAGAAGACTCCACACAAGCAGAACAGGAGAATCAACCCTCTGCTTATAGTGAGCCTGCCGTACCCCTAGTGAGACAAAGAGCCGGTAGACAGCTGCCCAGTTTACCCTTGACAGCTCCTACACCCTGTAGTTCAGGGCCAGACAGTCAGCTCCGTAGGTCCACTCGGGCCACTAGAGGCCAGTTACCCGCACGCTGGAGAATTTAAAGTGTATAAATTGTTTTATTTATGTTTTTCTGTGTATTGTTGCTTGTGAATAATTTTGTGTTTCCAGTTGTTTTTAGGAAACCTTGGTGGATTTACCGGGAATCCTTGTATATAGTTGGAGCGTAACCCAGGATGGACTAGAGACTGTTAAGGACTCGGGGTAGGACAGACCCCTACCTGGTTACGTCTCCCTGTGTTGGTGAAATGGACACCTTTGCTTTTCTTCAAAGACTGCACCCGGTTGCGGACACGCCGCAACCATCTTATGTGTTTTTCTTATTGTGTTGTTATTGTTATACTTTGTTATGTTTTTCTAAATGTGTTTAGTCCCGGAGTACTAAATTTCACTAGGGGGGAATGTGGCACCCCAGGGGTCTGGTTTTCCACAGTAATGTAATGTTATGTCTGAGAGCAGGTGGGAGGTCCTTTGGTCAGGGATCCTGTGCATGCCACACCTCCTGCCCAGTCTTGGGAGGGGAAGAACTTCCCCTGTAAAAACCCGGGGCTGAGGCAGGGTGAGTCAGACAAGGAGAGTGGAGACAAGAAGCAGCATAGGAAACAGGAGAGTTCCAAGGAGTCAGGGGCTGGCAGCTGCAGCGCTCGCCCTGACTAAGAAGATTCTTTACCGGACCCGGAGTCCGAGGCTGTGGGGACTAACTTCTACCCAGCAGCAGAATCCGTCAGGCAGGGGATTTCAGGTCCTCTGGCCCAGAAGCCCGAAGGCACGGTCACACGCGTGGGACCAGCACCGCCATCGTGGAGCGGAAGCCATTAGAAGGCCCCGAGTCACCGGCCATACGGGTGAGCACCACACGGTACACTCAGGGACGTGGGCTACTTACATCAGCTTCTAGCAAGGTAGCCAGAAGAGTACAGTCAGTTTGTGAGGCCTACAACTACGCCTGGCCAGGGGAGATCCCATCTGCTCAAAGACTGACCAGGCCCCGTTTGCTAGCAAGTACTCCGGGAGGGTCTATCGTTGTTACCAGTAAAGACCCTGAACTACACCGTACCGTCTCTGAGTGGTTCCTGCTACCCCCATCATCCACGTCGGCTGCCCTGAGGCCATACCCCTCCCGTTGGGGGTTATACTATCACGCTGCACAATCCTACCACCGGCCTCAGCGGTCTGCCCTGCAGCAGCAGCTCCTTAGCTGTACTCAACGGGTGGCGTAGTCATCAACTATTTACTACTAATGGACTGCCGTCTAGTTTGACTCCCTGGGCACGGACCGGGTCACCGCCACGAGACTACAACCCTCAACTGATCCGGCTCCGGGTAGGCTCCCGCATGCGCAACGCAGCGCGACACAGGCCCAGGGGCGCGTCACAGTCATGGCTTCAATGTTTACTTGGAGATACTCCTGTACCATCGTCTCTAGGCGTTGACTATGTGTCAGACTTCTTGTCTCCTGTGGCCTTGCAAAGGATGGGCTAAAAAAGTGGTGAAATGATTCCGCAAAATTGATGTTACCAGCAGATACTGTGGTTCTGTTACGGTTTGAGTGCTGAACACTTGACGGTCCCACGGTTGGCAAGTTGGAACTGTGAGATTCACTACGTGCACCACTGGTGTTTTGTGGAAAAGCACATGTAAGATTCTGCAACAGTCTCTGCTGATACTCCTGCATGCGTGCATCCCTTTCTATGGCAGGAATAATTTCTGCAAATTTACTTTTGTACCGGGGATCTAACAGTGTGGCAACCCAGTAGTCAGGATTATTTCTAATTCTCACAATTCGAGGGTCATGTTGCAGGTAGTGCAGCAAGAAGGCACTCATGTGTGTTGCGCATCCAGGAGCACCAAGTCCCTGTTGTGTTGGTGGCGAGGTAACAATCATGCTTCCTTCCTCTGTCCTCTCCCCCCAACCTCGCACAACAGAAATGTGATCAAGGTCTCCCTCATCTGATGAGTCTTCCATCAGTTCGTCCTCCACTTCTTCCTGGGCTCCTGCACCTTCCTCACTAGTTTGGCTGCTACCATGCGCCCTGGTAAAACCATCTCCCCCACCCTCACATGCCTGCCGCCTTGGTGCTGCCAACCATCTGGACCTTGCAGATGTTAGCCCTTCCGCATACAACTCCTCCTCCTCTACTTCCTCCACCTCCTCTTGTGCCACCACCTGACTCCGAATTCTGTTTAACATGTGCTCCAGCATGTAAATCACTGGAATAGTCATGCTGATAATGGCATCGTCAGCACTAAACATCTTCGTCGCCATTTCAAAACTGTGCAGAAGGGTGCATAGGTCCCTGATCTGAGACCACTCCTCCAGCGTGATTTGCCCCACCTCTGGATCTCGTTGGCCCAGGCTATACGTCAGAACGTATTGCACCAGGGCTTGTCGGTGCTGCCACAGTCGCTGCAACATGTGCAGAGTTGAATTCCACCGGGTAGGCACATCGCATTTTAGCCGGTGAAGTGGCAGGCCCAACGACTTCTGTAGAGATGTAAGTCGCTGAGCTGCGGGATGCGAACGGCGGAAGTGAGCACACAGCGACCGTGCCCTCTGCAGAAGGCCATCTAGTCTGGGATAGTGGGCTAAAAATTGCTGGACAACCAGGTTCAACACGTGAGCCATACAAGGCACGTGTGTGACATTGCCCCGGCGAAGGACCGCACCCAGGTTTGCAGCATTGTCGCACACGGCCTTCCCTGGTTTCAGGTCCAGTGGAGACAACCATTCATGAAATTGGTTCTCCAGAGCTGACCACAACTCCTCAGCTGTGTGACTCACATTTCCCAGACATTTCAAAGTAAAAACCGACTGATGATGTTGAGCCCTGCTGCCAGCATAGTAAGGAGGTGTGCAGGATCCCTTCTGCGCAGTTAGAAAGCTTGTGGCATGACCAGACAGGCTTTGGGTGCAGGTGGAAGACCGAGAGGAGGTTGAGGAGGCAGAAGCAGTGGAGGAACTTTGACATAAAGAGGATTGACGCACAACTCGTGGGGACGGCAAGACTTGGACAGCAGCCCCTTGTCCTGCTGTCACCATAGTTACCCAGTGCCCAGTCAGCGACATGTAACGCCCCTGTCCATGCCTACTCGTCCAAGTGTCTGTGGTGAAATGCACCCTGTCACACACAGAGTTTCTCAAAGAAGCGGTGATGTTGTGTGCGACATGCTGGTGGAGAGCAGGCACACCTTTCTTTGAGAAGTAGTGCCGACTGGGCATCTGGTACTGGGGCACTGCGACGGACATAAGGTCTCGAAAATCCTCTGTGTCCACCAGGCGGAAAGGCAGCATTTCTGTAGCCAAGAGCTTGCAGATGGTGAAATTCAACCTCTTAGCTTTCTCATGGCTAGGAGGAAATGGTCTTTTACTTGTCCACATCTGAGGGACCGAGGGCTGGCTATTGTGCTTAGACGGGGTTGATAAGGGTGTCCCCGGCAAACTGCCGGTCTGTGAGGAAGATGCAGGCGGACATGTTAGGTTGCCTTGATCCAAAGGTGGTGCTATCGATGTCGGACAGCGCTCAACACCAGCTGGTGTTACCACCTCCAAAGAAAATGATGACCTGCCAATCACGGTGGCTGTTGCGGGTAAAGAGCTGGCAGGTCTGCGCCCCAAAACAGGTGTGACTGCTGTCCCCCCAGTCACAGAGGATGAAGAGGCCGCGGATGCACAAGATATGGCAGACGGTGGTTGGCCCGGCCGGCTAGGCCGCATTGTAGCACACTGAGCTTCCCACTGCAACTTATGCTTCATGTCCATGTGCCGGTTCATGCATGAAGTACTCAAACTATGTATTTTTTGGCCTCTACTTAGCTTTTGCTGACAAATGTTACAGATAACACGAGTTGGGTCATCTTTATCGATCTGAAAAACTGCCCAGGCTATGCAAGGCTTAGCACCCATGCGACCTGAAGAGCCACCACGACTTGTGGTGAGAGGCAGAGTTGTGTTTGAGGATGCAGTTGTTGACGTGCTTCCAGTACTACGTCTCTGTCCAGGAAGGCGCAACCTGACCTTGTCGTCACTAGCATCTTCCTCCACCTCCTCTGCTGACCTCATCTCTTGGCTGACTGTGGGTTGACAGTAAGTGGGATCTCCAACCTCATCATCATCACCCTGTGCGTTATCACACCCGACGTCCTCAGAGCCAACCTGTTCCTGCCCTGACAAAAAACTAAAGTTGTCGCTCAAATCAGGTATTTGAGTCTCATCATCGTCTTCCTCATTGTCTCCACCAACAGGAGTTACAGTTTGGGAATGAGGGTCTACATTATGGTCAGAACCTTCTGCGTCTGGTCCTGGATCCGACTCATAAAGATTCTGGGCATCAGTGCAGATCATTTCCTCGTCTGGATTCACAGAAGCGCTGGAGTTGACCTCTGATTCCCAAGCTATAGTATGAGTAAACAGCTCTGCAGACTCAACCATCTGTTCTACCTCATACTCAGACGGGCAGCTGGAGATTTGGGAGCTGTGAGGAAGCAAGTGCGATTGGGGTGACACCTTTGAGGACTGGAGTATTTGTGATGTTGAAGTTGATGTGGAGGAGAGCCCACTTAAAGGAGCACTTGATAACCGTTGAAGCACCTGCTGTTTTTGTGCCTCATCTGGAATTTGTAGCGATTGGCGTGGCCGTAAGAAAGGGATCTTATCACATTGTCCGCTAAATGAAGTAGACATTTTAGTTTGGCTGGAAGATGGTCTTTCTTCTGCAGATGTTACTGTTGCTTTAACACCTACCCCACGGACACAACCTTTTTTCCCCTTCCCAACACGCCTATTCCCCTTTCCACCAGCAGCAGGCCTTTTTCCACTCATTTTGGTGGTTAACTAATTCACAACTCTGGAGTTGTTTGCACAAAAAAACAATGGATGGGAACCGAGCAGAGCTGAGTGGCCAAACTGTGGTATTAGGCCAAAACTATTGGCTGGGTTAGATGCAGAAAAAAATTATATTCAATTTGCAACCTGATGGAGGTCAGTATAGATGGACTAATAGAACAAGTCCCACACACAGCTAGAAGCCCAAATATTTT
The DNA here is from genome assembly GCF_046119375.1 of Phyllobates terribilis. Taxonomy (NCBI): domain Eukaryota; kingdom Metazoa; phylum Chordata; class Amphibia; order Anura; family Dendrobatidae; genus Phyllobates; species Phyllobates terribilis. The sequence goes on along the minus strand of NW_027362858.1, from coordinate 234,038 downwards.
TTCAGAGGTAGATGCAGATAAAAATTATTTTTAATTTGCAACCTGATGGAGGTCAGTATAGATGGACTAATAGAGAAAGTCCCACACACTGCTAGAAGCCCAAATATTTTTTCAGAGGTAGATGCAGAAAAAAATTATATTCAGTTTGCAACCTGATGGAGGTCTGTATAGATGGATTAATAGAGAAAGTCCCACACACTGCTAGAAGGCCAAATATTTTTTCAGAGCTAGATGCAGATAAAAATTATTTTTAATTTGCAACCTGATGGAAGTTAGTATAGATAGACTAAAAGAGAAAGTCCCATACACTGCTAGAAGGCCAAATATTTTTTCAGAGCTAGATGCAGAAAAAAATTATATTCAGTTTGCAACCTGATGGAGGTCTGTATAGATGGATTAATAGAACAAGTCCCACACACAGCTACAAGCCCAATATTTTTTCAGAGGTAGATGCAAAATAAATATATATTCAGTTTGCAACCTGATGGAGGTCAGTATAGACGGACTAATAGAACAAGTCCCACACACAGCTAGAAGCCCAAATATTTTTTCAGAGGTAGATGCAGAAAAAATATATATTCAGTTTGCAACCTGATGGAGGTCAGTATGGATGGACTAATAGAGAAAGTCCCACGCACTGCTAGAAGGCCAAATAGTTTTTCAGAGGTAGATGCAGAAAAAAATTATATTCAGTTTGCAACCTGATGGAGGTCAGTATAGATGGACTAATAGAACAAGTCCCACACACAGCTAGAAGCCCAAATATTTTTTCAGAGGTAGATGCAGATAAAAATTATTTTTAATTTGCAACCTGATGGAGGTCAGTATAGATGGACTAATAGAGAAAGTCCCACACACTGCTAGAAGGCCAAATATTTTTTCAGAGGTAGATGCAGATAACAATTATTTTTAATTTGCAACCTGATGGAGGTCAGTATAGATGGACTAATAGAGAAAGTCCCACACACTGCTAGAAGGCCAAATATTTTTTCAGAGCTAGATGCAGAAAAAAATTATATTCAGTTTGCAACCTGATGGAGGTCAGTATAGATGGACTAATAGAACAAGTACCACACACAGCTAGAAGCCCAAATATTTTTTCAGAGGTAGATGCAGATAAAAATTATTTTTAATTTGCAACCTGATGGAGGTCAGTATAGATGGACTAATAGAGAAAGTCCCACACACTGCTAGAAGGCCAAATATTTTTTCAGAGCTAGATGCAGACAAAAAAATATATTCAGTTTGCAACCTGATGGAGGTCAGTATAGATGGACTAATAGAACAAGTCCCACACACTGCTAGAAGGCCAAATATTTTTTCAGAGGTAGATGCAGAAAAAAATTATATTCAGTTTGCAACCTGATGGAGGTCAGTATAGATGGACTAATAGAATGATGCTATGCACAAAAGATTTTACTTCACTAGGTGCAGTAAAAAAATTGGTATTCTATACACAGGTGGTATATCTTGCAACACAGATAGGCTACTCCACTGACTAACACACTCTGCAATAGGCCAAAAAGGATTAGCTTTGCTAGATTCAGCAAAATGCTGTGAAAAAAACTTGCACAGCACTGGCACAGACCTGCCTGGCAAAAACTGATAGGAACTGATGTAACCTAGTCCTTAAAAGGACTCCAATTACAATTAGTCTTTACTCCCACAATCTATCTATTTAAGAGCACAGACCTGCCTGATAAAAGTCGTAGGAAATGCTGTAACCTAGTCCTTAAAAGGACTGCAATCACAACTATTCCCTACTCCCAAGCTATCTGTAGATTTGTGCGAAAATTAGCTTGAAATTAACAAGGTATAGCGCACACAGCAACAGCGGTGCCGTCTAACACGCAGCTGCAGCAGTGAGAAAATGGTGGCGACGGGGAAAATGGCTTGGTCTTATAGGGCAAGGACATGTGACATACACTGCCAATGACACATGCCCTTGCTTGTGTGAAAAAAAGCACTTCGCTCCGTGTGTGCGCTGCTGATAGGCTGACAGACTGCACCTTCCCACTGTAAATGCGGGAAAGAGAAAAAAAAATGGAGATCTTCATTATTCCTGCAGAGATCCATCCCCTGCCCCTCCCCCCACCCCGCTGTACACTGAAACTGCGTATTAACATTAATTTTAATCATTACTGAGAAAAAATCCAGTTATGATTTTGGTGCACGAACAGTTATCGAACATAACCTCGAACAGCCGAATTTTTCTCAAATCGTTCGTGTTCGCCGAACGGCTCGAACACCGCCCAAAACAGCTCGAATTTGAGATTGGCGAACAGTTCGAGTCGAACAACGCTCATCTCTATTCTTTAGGGGATGTTGCTGGAACTTTGGCTTCAGCAGTCACTGGGGAAAAGGTAGGTGTAGCAGGCTCTGGGGTAACCCCTCCCTGGTAACGTTGCATGGCATTTGTTTCCAGGGGCTGCAGTCCTTTTATAGCCATGTCCTTGAGATTGTCAAAGGTGGCATCTGGATGATCCAGGGACCACCAACGCACAGTCCTGCTCTCCTCTGGAGACCTCAGTCCCCGGACAAACTGTTCCTTCAGCATTTTGTTCTCACTCTCAACGCTGGCTGGGCTAACCTGGTTCAGAGCCCGTAGGGCCCCTTGGAGACGCCAGGCGCAGTCCTGAACATTGTCCTCTGGCTGCTGGGAACAGCTGTAGAACCTCATCCGGAGGTCTGCCTCAGTAAGGTCCTCAAAGACAGTCTGTAATTTTTGGAATATTGCGGACACTGTCTCCCGGTCTGCGGCCGACCAAGTTTCCACTTCCCGCTCCACAGCACCGGTCAGCTGTCCTAATACAACGGCGGCTCTTTCTTTGCCAGTCATAGAGTACATGTCTAAGATACCACATATCTTCTGCTTAAATTCAGACAGGGTATCTGGTTTGCCGTTGTACTGGGGGAGCCACTTTGCTCCAGGGATGTACGGTAAAGTCATAAGAATAACAGGTGTTACAGGCGCTGCTGGTGAAGAGGCGGCTTCGGCCTGCCCATTATCGGGTGCGGGCTGAGCTTCTGGGACGTTGACCGGTAGGCCGGCGTTCTGCTGTTCGACGGACACCTTAGCGCCCCCCTAGTTAACCGTGGCCTACCTTCTGGTTTTCTTCCGGTAGGCCGCAGCTCCGCTGGTGACGGTTGCCTTCAGGACCTTGCGTCGTTTGCCTCCTACGTCAGTGCGTTCAGCGACGCTCCGTACAGGACCTGGCGCTTCCTGATTTGACGTCGAGGCGTGGGGTGTGTCCGGGACTTCGCGCTCTTTTGCAGGTACGCCCCTTATTTTCCCGCGGTTAAGCCCTTCTTCTCGCTCAACGGTGCAACAATGGCGGCTATCTTCACCACAACTTTACGTACACAGTTCAAAATAAAGGCGCACAGTACCCGGTGGCAACGGGCAAAACACTTCGTCGCTGCAGCGGGCACGTGATCCTGTTCGTGACGCCAGGAAAGAGATGTCTAGCCCAGGGGAATGGGGATGACTCGGTACCTGGGCCTTTAGGGATGTCGCGGTGGTCGGCTCCCGGGCCCGTACCCTGGGCCACTCTTTAAAAAGGGGGTTGGTGTTTGTAATGTTTATAATAGAAAGAGTTCGTGACGCCACCTGTGGCTTCTGGTGATGATCACCAGCGCTGCGCAGTCCACTGAGGCTGATGATAGGGCAGCTTGATGGTATAGCTCTCCACAGGTAGAGCTGGGCCTCAGGGCAGTATAGGAAAGGGGATGCAGGACAAAGAGACCCCGCCGGGCCAGAACAAGAACAGGGACAGACACAATAGTCACTTCTGTACCTTTTACTGGTGGAATTTCAGGCACTCCCCGGAGCACTGTAGGGTGAAGGGTGTAAGTCCGGATCCTCCCCAATGAGCAGGTTTTGGGCCTCCTGGTTCTGGCTTCTGCGTAATAAGTTTCTGACCTGCCTGGAGCTAGGCCTAACTTTGTCTCTGTCCTGCGCTGGCTGACTTTGTGGTAGTGCACGCTCCCGACTTAAAGGGGGCCTATGTGTCTCCCGGTTCTGGTACGTATCAGCACTTTAGCGATCCTGGGACCTGTAGTTCTCCAGGGATTCTGGTTTGTCTTACTGGGTCGTGGAGATCCCGGCAAACTTCGGACCCGGTGTCCGGTAACTACTTCTTCTTCGGGGTGAGCTAGTTAAGCTCCTCTGCCCCCTATGTACTAACTCTCTACTCATCGCCTTTGGCCTACTCAAGCCCTCAATAGGCTACTCACACTAATGGCAGCGTGCCGCGTTTCACCGATCTTATGGCACCAGCACACCTACAGCTCACCTCACTGAGCTACACCGAGTCTTGATCTGGATAAGCTCCACTGCAGGGTAGGATGCAGGAGCTGGAACAGGCTTTTGTCCTCTGAGGTAACACGTCTCAGACTGCACTGGACTCACTGCTAAACCAGAATAGACTAACTGCTGCCTGGCTCCACCTTCCCTTATATATCTCCCTAAGGAGCTCCCTCTGGTGGTCTGAGGTGGAAGGTGGAGATGTGTGAATGGTTATGGGGGCCTCCTGTGGAGGAATCCTTCAATACACCCTTCTGGGTCTGTGATGCCAAGCACAGCTGGGCTTCACACAATCAACCAAACTTTTTTGGGTTATTTTTTATAGTCTGCAGGCATGAAATTAAAGAAGTTGCGGCAATTGGTTGCGGCCTACGGTGCCACCCTCGGATCCTGAAAAGTCCAGTTGTGGAGATGGGCACCTGGACAACCGTTAAGAAGACATGTTGTCAACCTCTAGATCCCTTACATGACTGCACTTTTCGGCTTGCTACTGTTGCTGCTGGCTGTCCAGCAGCAGACTGGAGGTGGCTGCTGCCATGCACAGGTATATAAAGGCTCAGAACCTATTGTGACACGCGCAGCAGTGTTCCATGGCCACATTCCATCTACTGCAGGCAGGATACCTGGCTGGCTGAACAGCATTGAGAATTTCACAAAGACCGCCATAAGCAACAGTTTAAAAGAATGCCACAGACTAATCAACCAAACTTTTTTGGGTTATTTTTTATAGTCTGCAGGCATGAAATTAAAGAAGTTGCGGCAATTGGTTGCGGCCTACGGTGCCACCCTCGGATCCTGAAAAGTCCATTTGTGGAGATGGGCACCTGGACTCCCGTTAAGAAGACATGTTGTCAACCTCTAGATCCCTTACATGCCTGCACTTTTCGGCTTGCTGCTGCTGCTGGCTGTCCAGCAGCAGACTGAAGGTGGCTGCTGCCGTGCGCAGGTATATAAAGGCTCAGAGCCTATTGTGACACGCGCAGCAGTGTTCCATTGCCACATTCCATCTACTGCAGGCAGGATACTTGGCTGGCTGAACAGCATTGAGTAGCTCACAGAGACCGCTATAAGCAACTGACGCGCCCCTGGGCCTGTGTCGCGCTGCGGTGCGCACGCGGGAGCTTACCCGGAGCCGGATCCGTGGAGGGTTGTAATTTCGTGGCGGTGACCCGGTCCGTGCCCAGGGAGTCAAACTAGACGGCAGTCTATTAGTAGTAAATAGTTGATGACTACGCCACCCGTTGAGTGCAGCCAGGAAGCTGCTGCTGCAGGGCAGACCGTTGAGGCCGGTGGTAGGATTGTGCAGCGTGATAGTATAACCCCCAACGGGAGGGGTATGGCCTCAGGGCAGCCGACGTGGATGATGGGGGTAGCAGGAACCACTCAGAGACGGTACGGTGTAGTTCAGGGTCTTTACTGGTAACAACGACAGACCCTCCCGGAGTACTTGCTAGCAAACGGGGCCTGGTCAGTCTTTGAGCAGATGGGATCTCCCCTGGCCAGGCGTAGTTGTAGGCCTCCCAAACTGACTGTACTCTTCTGGCTACCTTGCTAGAAGCTGATGTAAATAGCCCACGTCCCTGAGTGTACCGTGTGGTGCTCACCCGTATGGCCGGTGACTCGGGGCCTTCTAATGGCTTCCGCTCCACGATGGCGGTGCTGGTCCCACGCGTGTGACCGTGCCTTCGGGCTTCTGGGCCAGAGGACCTGAAATCCCCTGCCCGACGGATTCTGCTGCTGGGTAGGAGTTAGTCCCCACAGCCTCGGACTCCGGGTCCGGTAAAGAATCTTCTTAGTCAGGGCGAGCTCTGCGGCTGCCAGCCCCTGACTCCTTGTAACTCTGCTGTTTCCTATGCTGCTTCTCTTCTCCACTCTCCTTGTCTGACTCACCCTGCCTCAGCCCCGGGTTTATACAGGGGAAGTTCTTCCCCTCCCAAGACTGGGCAGGAGGTGTGGCATGCACAGGATCCCTGACCAAAGGACCTCCCACCTGCTCTCAGACATAATATCTCTATCACTGTGGCAACCAGACCCCTGGGGTGTCACATTCCCCCCTAGTGAAATTTAGTACTCCGGGACTAAACACATTTAGAAAAACATAACAAAGTATAACAATAACAATACTATAAGAAAAACACATAAGATGGTTACGGCGTGTCCGCAACCGGATGCAGTCTTTGAAGAAAAGCAAAGGTGTCCATTTCACCAACACAGGGAGACGTAACCAGGTAGGGGTCTGTCCTACCCCGAGTCCTTAACAGTCTCTAGTCCATCCTGGGTTACGCTCCAACTATATACAAGGATTCCCGGTAAATCCACCAAGGTTTCCTAAAAATAACTAGAAACACAAAATTATACACAAGCAACAAGACACAGAAAAACATAGATAAAACAATTTATACACTTTAAATTCTCCAGCGTGCGGGTAACTGGCCTCTAGTGGCCCGAGTGGACCTACGGAGCTGACTGTCTGGCCCTGAACTACAGGGTGTAGGAGCTGTCAAGGGTAAACTGGGCAGCTGTCTACCGGCTCTTTGTCTCACTAGGGGTACGGCAGGCTCACTATAAGCAGAGGGTTGATTCTCCTGTTCTGCTTGTGTGGAGTCTTCTGCCTCCTGGACCGGCTGTTCTTCCAGCTCTACCCGTTGCTCCGTAGGTTCTTGGGATGATGGTTGGAGGAAGGTGAGTACGGGAACCACAACTGCACCATTGACTTGAGTCCAAGACTGAGGAAAGTCCCCGAGCACGGTACTAACCATATCTTCCCTTTCTTCCACGGGTCGATGGTCTTCTTGTTCCTCTTCAGGGTTCCTCAGTTGTTCGGGACACTTCTTCAGGTGGTCCCGGGATACAATGGCTGTGGTTTCCCCTCCGTCTTTACTGATGGTACAGACCTTCGGGTTCTCGTGGCTTGAGGGCAGTACGGTGTACGGGTCCTTCTCCCACTGGTCGTCCAACTTGTGGAGCCGTCTCTTCCTCTTCAAGACCTGCTCTCCGGGTACCAGGGGAACAGCGGGAGCATACTGGTTGTAAGTTTTCTCTTGTCTTTCCCTAGCCTGACAGAGACTTCGCTCCACGCTCTCCTGTACTCTCCGGTACTGCTGCTGCCTCTCTGTGTCCCAGTCTGTTTCTGGTGAAGTGTCCTCGGGGGTCAGGACTCCCATTTCCAGGTCAACAGGTAACTTACCAGGTCTTGCCCTCATTAGGTAAGCCGGGGTACAGTTGGTGGAACCTACCGGGATGTGGTTGTATAGGTCCACCAGATTGGGCAACTTTTCAGGCCACAGACTTCGTTCTTCCAGGGGCAACGTTTTTAGAAGATCCATTACCACCTGGTTCATTTTTTCACAAAGTCCATTAGTCTGCGGATGGTAGGGTGTCGTCCTTATCTTCCGGCAGCCATACAGATTGCAGAATTCCTGAAAGACCTCCGCTTCAAAGGCAGGTCCCTGGTCCGTCAGCACTTGGTCCGGGTACCCGTGTGGACGGCAGAAGTGCTGCTGGAAGGCTCTAGCTGCTGTTTGAGCCGTTAAGTCCTTGACGGGGACGACAACCAAGAACCGGGAGTAATGATCCACGATGGTTAACGCGTAGACGTAGCCACTTCTGCTTGGGGTCAGTTTTACATGATCCAAGGCTACCAGTTCCAACGGTTGCCGGGTGACGATGGACTGCAGGGGAGTCTTCTGGCTGGCTCGGTCCTTCCTTCTCAGGTTGCACGGGCCACAATCTCTGCACCACTTCTCGATGGTTCCCCTCATGCCTACCCAGTGGAACCGCTCGCGCAGCAGGAACTCCAGCTTTTTCCACCCAAAGTGTCCAGCTCCGTCGTGGTATGCCTCCATCACCATGGCTGCGTCTCTTCGTGGCACCACTACTTGCCAGAGTAATTCATGCGTCCGGGAGTTAACCATTCTGCGGCACAACTTCCCTTTGTAAAGGAACAGTCGACTCTTCTCTGCCCATAGTTGTTTGGCTTCCTCCGGAGCGTCTGGTTCAAGGCGAGCCTCCGGCCGAGTCAGCATCTCCTTCACCAGTCGGACGGCAGGGTCGCTGTCTTGCGTTTCCGCCCAGTTGTAGTGGGGTAAGGGGTTCAACGTAGCAGCCTGCTTACTCCTTACCCGGTGGGAATACTGAATAGTCCCATGACGGTGGAACGCAGGGAGTTCAACTTCTTCCAGTCCCTCCGGATCTTCTCCGTCCGGCAGGTTGGGCATCCTGGACAGGGCGTCCGCGTTGGTATTGGAGCGTCCTGCCCGGTATTTAATTGTGAACTCGTAGTTGGACAGACGGGCCATCCACCTCTGCTCCAGGGCACCGAGTCTTGCCGTGTCCAGGTGTGTCAGCGGGTTGTTATCCGTGTACACGGTGAACCGGGAAGAAGCGAGGTAATGCTTAAAGCGCTCAGTGATTGCCCATACTACGGCCAGGAACTCTAACTTAAATGAGCTGTAATTCTCGGGGTTCCTTTCGGTGGGTCGCAGTTTTCGGCTGGCGTAGGCGATTACTCGTTCCTTCCCCTGCTGGATCTGGGACAGTACGGCTCCTAGCCCGATGTTACTGGCGTCGGTGTAGAGGATAAAGGGCTGGCTATAATCCGGGTACGCCAGGATTTCGTCCCCCGTGAGGGCCATCTTGAGCTGGCGGAAGGACTCTTCTTCCAGCTCTTCCCATTTGAAGGGCGGCTTCTGGTTCTTGGCCTTCCGGGACTGGCCTATCAGGAGGTCCTGCATAGGTGCTGCCTTTTTGGTGAAACCGGGAATAAACCTTCGGTAGTAGCCTACCAACCCGAGGAACTGCCGCACTTCTTTTACGCTGGAGGGGCTTGGCCATCCCTTAATTGCGGTGATCTTATCGGGGTCGGGAGCCACTCCGTCAGCGCTCACCACGTGTCCCAGGTACTGCACCTTTGGTTTCAGGAGGTGACACTTGGAGGGTTTCACCTTTAGGCCGTAACTCGCCAGAGCCTCGAACACTTCCACCAGGTGTTTCAGGTGGTCCTCATACGTCTTGGAATATACGATGACATCGTCCAGGTACAACAGGACCGTCTCGAAGTTTCTGTGGCCCAGACAACACTCCATTAGGCGTTGGAAGGTTCCTGGTGCGTTGCAGAGTCCGAACGGCATGCAGGTGAACTCGCTAAGTCCCATCGGGGTGGTGAATGCGGTCTTCTCCCGGTCCGCCTCTGCTACAGGAACCTGCCAGTACCCGCTAGTGAGATCCAAGGTAGAGAAGAAGTTAGCAGATCTTAAAGCAGCCAATGACTCCTCTATCCTTGGTAAGGGGTACGCATCCTTGTGTGTGATACGGTTGATTTTCCGGTAATCTACACACATCCTCATGGTGTTGTTTTTCTTTTTGACTAAAACTAATGGGGCTGCCCAGGGGCTACAACTATCCCGGATTACCCCAGCCTCCTTCATATCTCTAAGCATCCCCTTGGCGTGTTGGTAATGTGCAGGGGGTACGGGTCGATACCTCTCTTTTATGGGAGGATGATCTCCCGTGGGGATGCGATGTTCTACCCCCTTGACTCGCCCGAAGTCTAACGGGTGTTTACTAAACACTCTCTCATACTCTTGAACCACCCGATAGACTCCTTGTTTCTGATGTGAGGGAGTGGAGTCAGTACCCAAATGTAGTTGCTGACACCAGTCCTCCATGTCTTTCTTAGAGCCGTTACCTTCCTCCGGGTGAGATGGAGGCAAGGGTTCCACAGATTGTATAGAACTTTGATTAGTGGTATATAATTTGGCTAGCGTGGCATACCGGGGCAGGTACACTTCCCTCTCCCCGATATTTATTATGGGAATGGGCACCCTCCCATGGCGTACATTGACCACCCCCCGTGCTGTCAAAATGGTGGGCCTACTGTCTGAGTAAACTGGTTCTACCATTGCCTGGTAATCTCTACCTCTCAGACCAATAGCTGCCCGGCACCAAATCATCATTTCACTTTTTGGGGGCATGGCAATAGGAAAAGGGTCACACATTCTTACACTACCAATCTCACCGCCGGAGAGTTCCACTTGTTGCCGTTGCATCAGTGCCCGGATCTCTTTCTGGAGCACCCGCTGCTCGCCGGAGCTGGCATTCTTGGCAACCTGCTGTAAAAGGAAAATCACCTCTGCAAGACAATTTTCAATTACATTAGTTCCTAGAGTTATTTTTGGGTGACTCTCATGTTTATCGATATCTACAATGATCAGTCCCTGTGCGGCCAGTTCGACTCTACCAATTTTGATGGTCACCTCTTTAAATCCGATCTGTGGCACGGGCTGACCATTGCTGGCGATGATACTCAAGTCGTCGTCGGGGTAGCGGGTAATATCCGAGTCATTCCAGTACTGCTTGAAGAGCACGTACGGGATGGTGGTGACCTGTGACCCGGTGTCCAGTAGGGCACTCATGGGAATGCCATCCAGTACCACAGGCAAGACTGGACGTCCTCCCACATATCTGTCGCGCCAGTTCGATGGGCCTGGTGATCTTTTTCCTGGGTGTTGGCCCTCTACCCCAGGTTGTGCCCGTTTAAAGAACAGTACCTTGCCATATGTCCGGGTTGATTGCAGCGGCGGCAGATGGGTCGTCCGTCCTCACTGTATCGGTCACTGGGTCTTCCTCTGGCCGGTGGGGTCCTCCTTGGTCGACGCCACGGGATGTCCTCCGGTCCGGATGCCAGCTGGATCTTCCCTGGGGTGGAAACCTGTAAAGACTGCACAGTTCGGGTTAGCGCAGCAACGCTCTTAGCTAGCTCTTGGACCTGATGGTGTAGGTCTGGAGCCGGGTCATTGTCCAAAGCCTGCGCATCAGCTCCCACAGGCCCTGCTGACAAGGGCGCCGCCTCCTGGTAGTAAGTGGTAGTGGGGCGTCTGTGGGTCACAACGCCACCTGGTGCCGGTTCTCGGAGCACCCGGATGGCTCTGTCCTTGAACTGTGCAAAGTCCAGATGGGGATCCTGTAAGGCCATTGCCCGCAACTGGGTTCGGTGGGCATTGCAATATAAACCCTCTATAAATTGTTCAGTCAACAGCCTGTCCTCGTTTCCCACCCCATCAGGGTCGGTCTGCTTTATGGCCCTCAGGGCCTCTTGTAGGTTTAGTGCATAGTCCCTTATACTCTCATGCGCTCGCTGCTTGCACCCGTAGAATCTAAGCTTAATCTCGGCTGAGGTGCGGGTATCAAAGGTGTCCTTCAGCCGGGTTAGTATCCCTGCGACAGTCTTCCTCCCAGGTGGCCAGGATTTTACTTCCCTTTTGGCTGCCCCGGTTAGTTGGGCCACCAGGATGCTCACTTTTTGCTCTTCTGTGAGGGGGTACACCTGGAAGAGGCTATCCAGCTTTTCTCTAAAGTCATGCAGGGTATGTGACTCCCCTGAGTACTGGGGTAGCCAAGCTGCTCCCGGGATATAGGGCATGGTGAAGGGCATAACTGCAGCAGCGGTAGCGCTGGCGGGGGTTGAGGCAGTGAAGCTCTCCTCCGTATCCGACATCTTCCTCCCCCCTAGTGGACCGTGGCCTACCTTGCGATGATCCTCTTCCGTAGGCCGCGGCTCCGCAGTGGATCGTCAGGGTTGAGGACCTTCCGTCGCGCTCCTGTGACGTCGGCGTCTGCTGGGCTCCTTCCAGGACCTTACGCAACGTCCGGACGTGAGGCGGGGCTTCAGTTCTCGCGCGCTTTCGGAGTCCACGCCCCTCTTCTTCCCGCGCGGCGTCCTCAAGATGGCGTCCAATGGCGGGAAAACTCCACGGATGGCGGGAAGAAGGTCGAAGATGGCGCCGGATGGCGGGAAAACTTCGCGGATGGCGGGAAGAAGGTAGAAGATGGCGCCGGATGGCGGGAAACCTTCACCACTGGTAAGTTTGAACAGTCTTTGCTTTTCAGGCACGCAGTACCCGGTGGTTGCGGGCACGAAATCCTGCCGACTACGCCAAAGTTGACGCGCCCCTGGGCCTGTGTCGCGCTGCGGTGCGCACGCGGGAGCTTACCCGGAGCCGGATCCGTGGAGGGTTGTAATCTCGTGGCGGTGACCCGGTCCGTGCCCAGGGAGTCAAACTAGACGGCAGTCTATTAGTAGTAAATAGTTGATGACTACGCCACCCGTTGAGTGCAGCCAGGAAGCTGCTGCTGCAGGGCAGACCGCTGAGGCCGGTGGTAGGATTGTGCAGCGTGATAGTATAACCCCCAACGGGAGGGGTATGGCCTCAGGGCAGCCGACGTGGATGATGGGGGTAGCAGGAACCACTCAGAGACGGTACGGTGTAGTTCAGGGTCTTTACTGGTAACAACGACAGACCCTCCCGGAGTACTTGCTAGCAAACGGGGCCTGGTCAGTCTTTGAGCAGATGGGATCTCCCCTGGCCAGGCGTAGTTGTAGGCCTCCCAAACTGACTGTACTCTTCTGGCTACCTTGCTAGAAGCTGATGTAAATAGCCCACGTCCCTGAGTGTACCGTGTGGTGCTCACCCGTATGGCCGGTGACTCGGGGCCTTCTAATGGCTTCCGCTCCACGATGGCGGTGCTGGTCCCACGCGTGTGACCGTGCCTTCGGGCTTCTGGGCCAGAGGACCTGAAATCCCCTGCCCGACGGATTCTGCTGCTGGGTAGGAGTTAGTCCCCACAGCCTCGGACTCCGGGTCCGGTAAAGAATCTTCTTAGTCAGGGCGAGCTCTGCGGCTGCCAGCCCCTGACTCCTTGTAACTCTGCTGTTTCCTATGCTGCTTCTCTTCTCCACTCTCCTTGTCTGACTCACCCTGCCTCAGCCCCGGGTTTATACAGGGGAAGTTCTTCCCCTCCCAAGACTGGGCAGGAGGTGTGGCATGCACAGGATCCCTGACCAAAGGACCTCCCACCTGCTCTCAGACATAATATCTCTATCACTGTGGCAACCAGACCCCTGGGGTGTCACACAACACTTTAAAAGAACACCACAGACCAATCAACCAAACTTTTTTAGGTTATTTTTTATAGTCTGCAGGCACGAAATTAAAGAAGTTGCAGCAATTGGTTGCAGCCTACGGTGCCACCCTCGGATCCTGAAAAGTCCATTTGTGGAGACGGGCACCTGGACTCCCGTTAAGAAGACATGTTGTCAACCTCTAGATCCCTTACATGCTTGCACTTTTCGGCTTGCTGCTGCTGCTGCTGGATGTCCAGAAGCAGACTGAAGGTGGCTGCTGCCGTGCGCAGGTATATAAAGGCTCAGAGACTATTGTGACACGCGCAGCAGTGTTCCATTGCCACATTCCATCTACTGCATGCAGGATACCTGGCTGGCTGAACAGCATTGAGAAGCTCACAGAGACCGCTATAAGCAACACTTTAAAAGAACGCCACAGACCAATCAACCAAACTTTTTAGGGTTATTTTTTATAGTCTGCAGGCATGAAATTAAAGAAGTTGCGGTAATTGGTTGCGGCCTACGGTGCCACCCTCGGATCCTGAAAAGTCCATTTGTGGAGATGGGCACCTGGACTCCCGTTAAGAAGACATGTTGTCAACCTCTAGATCCCTTACATGCCTGCACTTTTCGGCTTGCTGCTGCTGTTGCTGGCTGTCCCGCAGCAGACTGAAGGTGGCTGCTGCCGTGCACAGGTATATAAAGGCTCAGAGCCTATTGTGACACGCGCAGCAGTGTTCCATTGCCACATTCCATCTACTGCAGGCAGGATACCTGGCTGGCTGAACAGCATTGAGAAGCTCACAGAGACCGCTATAAGCAACACTTTAAAAGAACGCCACAGACCAATCAACCAAACTTTTTTGGGTTATTTTTTACAGTCTGCAGGCAAGAAATTAAAGAAGTTGCGGCAATTGTTGCGGCCTACGGTGCCACCCTCGGATCCTGAAAAGTCCATTTGTGGAGATGGGCACCTGGACTCCCGTTAAGAAGACATGTTGTCAACCTCTAGATCCCTTACTCGCCTGCACTTTTCGGCTTGCTGCTGCTGCTGCTGGCTGTCCAGCAGCAGATTGAAGGTGGCTGCTGCCGTGCACAGGTATATAAAGGCTCAGAGCCTATTGTGACACGCGCAGCAGTGTTCCATTGCCACATTCCATCTACTGCAGGCAGCATACCTGGCTGAACAGCATTGAGAAGCTCACAGAGACCGCTATAAGCAATTCTTTAAAAGAACGCCACAGACCAATCAACCAAACTTTTTTGGGTTATTTTTTATAGTCTGCAGGCATGAAATTAAAGAAGTTGAGGCAATTGGTTGCGGCCTACGGTGCCACCCTCGGATCCTGAAAAGTCCATTTGTGGAGATAGGCACCTGGACTCCCGTTAAGAGGACATGTTGTCAACCTCTAGATCCCTTACATGTCTGCACTTTTCGGCTTACTGCTACTGCTGGCTGTCCAGCAGCAGACTGAAGGTGGCTGCTGCCGTGCGCAGGTATATAAAGGCTCAGAGCCTATTGTGACACGCGCAGCAGTGTTCCATTGCCACATTCCATCTACTGCAGGCAGGATACCTGACTGGCTGAACAGCATTGAGAAGCTCACAGAGACCGCTATAAGCAGCACTTTAAAAGAACGCCACAGACCAATCAACCAAACTTTTTTGGGTTATTTTTTATAGTCTGCAGGCATGAAATTAAAGAATCTGCGGCAATTGGTTGCGGCCTACGGTGCCACCCTCGGATCCTGAAAAGTCCATTTGTGGAGATGGGCACCTGGACTCCCGTTAAGAAGACATGTTGTCAACCTCTAGATCGCTTACATGCCTGCTCTTTTCGGCTTGCTGATGCTGCTGGCTGTCCAGCAGCAGACTGAAGGTGGCTGCTGCCGTGCGCAGGTATATAAAGGCTCAGAGCCTATTGTGACACGCGCAGCAGTGTTCCATTGCCACATTCCATCTACTGCAGGCAGGATACCTGGCTGGCTGAACAGCATTGAGAAGCTCACAGAGACCGCTATAAGCAACACTTTAAAAGAACGCCACAGACCAATCAACCAAACTTTTTTGGGTTATTTTTTATAGTCTGCAGGCATGAAATTAAAGAAGTTGCGGCAATTGGTTGCGGCCTACGGTGCCACCCTCGGATCCTGAAAAGTCCAGTTGTGGAGATGGGCACCTGGACAACCGTTAAGAAGACATGTTGTCAACCTCTAGATCCCTTACATGCCTGCACTTTTCGGCTTGCTACTGTTGCTGCTGGCTGTCCAGCAGCAGACTGGAGGTGGCTGCTGCCATGCACAGGTATATAAAGGCTCAGAACCTATTGTGACACGCGCAGCAGTGTTCCATGGCCACATTCCATCTACTGCAGGCAGGATACCTGGCTGGCTGAACAGCATTGAGAATTTCACAAAGACCGCCATAAGCAACAGTTTAAAAGAATGCCACAGACTAATCAACCAAACTTTTTTGGGTTATTTTTTATAGTCTGCAGGCATGAAATTAAAGAAGTTGCGGCAATTGGTTGCGGCCTACGGTGCCACCCTCGGATCCTGAAAAGTCCATTTGTGGAGATGGGCACCTGGACTCCCGTTAAGAAGACATGTTGTCAACCTCTAGATCCCTTACATGCCTGCACTTTTCGGCTTGCTGCTGCTGCTGGCTGTCCAGCAGCAGACTGAAGGTGGCTGCTGCCGTGCGCAGGTATATAAAGGCTCAGAGCCTATTGTGACACGCGCAGCAGTGTTCCATTGCCACATTCCATCTACTGCAGGTGTAGCACCCTGAGGATTCGGCTGCTACAGGGGTATTGCACCTCAACCCAGAGGTGTGATATTCCACTCCCGGGTAAGGATGGAGTGTGGAACTGAGCTCGGTAGGCTGCATGCACTACACACATCCCATTTCCGAGGAGCAGACCGACGGTACTCCCACTTAGAAATGTGCAGGTACGACCGAGTCTGTTCCTGGCTGGAGTGGGAGGGGGGTGGTACATCCCAAGTAGTGTAGGGGCAGATAGGGGGAGCAGCCTGGGTAAAGTTAGGAGCTCATTGGGTGCTGGTCACCTGAGCTCACACATAGAGGGTGTATATAAGGTGGGCACCAACTAAGAACAGGGTCAGATGCAGAGAGAAAGTCAGGAGCAGAGGAGAAGAGAGACCCAGAGTGAGAGAGGAGAAGAGAGAGACCCAGAGGGGGAAACAGCAGAAAAGGACTCCAAGATCCCAACTTAAATCCCCGGGTGAAGAGTCGGCATCAGGGTACCGGAACCCAAGCTGGTGGGGGTAAAAACATTCCCCAGCCAGAGACCGGAGACCGTGGGCAGCGTTTGCCACGGTCACCCACCACATCCACCCCGAAGGCACACCACATGAAGGGTCAGGGAACCCAAGGCCAAGGGTGTCCCAACAGAAGGCCCGAGGGAGCTGGACCTAGGTGGATCACTGGTGGGGACGGCCAGAGAACGGGACAGAAGGAGAGCTCAGGGCCACGCTCCGGACTTGTTTGGGGGTTGGCTGGATCCAGGACCTGGTGGACGCAGCACGGCTCGGGTGGTCACTCGAAGCTGGAGTGACCAGTACAACATCTGCAGTAAGTAAACACCCTTAACTGCACAACCCGACTCTGTCTTCACTGCCGTCTGCACTGCACCACCACAACCCCCATCCTCTGCACCTGTCCCCCCTGAGGCTATACCCCACCCGTTGGGGGTTATACCATCACAAGCTGCACCTACACCATCAGCCTCAGCGGACCCTGCTGCAGCGGCGGCCACAGTGACCGCATCACAACGGGTGGCGTAGTCGACACAAAAGAACTCTTAATAACATCTGTAGGACTGCCACATAACACTGAGTTTGACGCCCTGGGCACGGGCCGGGTCGCAGCCGCTCGGAGACTACAACCCCCCATCTGATCCGGTGCCGGGTATTCCCCTCAAAAAGGAATATGTCCCAGGGGGCGCGTCACAGGCAGGATACTTGGCTGGCTGAACAGCATTGAGTAGCTCACAGAGACCGCTATAAGCAACACTTTAAAAGAACACCACAGACCAATCAACCAAACTTTTTTAGGTTATTTTTTATAGTCTGCAGGCACGAAATTAAAGAAGTTGCAGCAATTGGTTGCAGCCTACGGTGCCACCCTCGGATCCTGAAAAGTCCATTTGTGGAGACGGGCACCTGGACTCCCGTTAAGAAGACATGTTGTCAACCTCTAGATCCCTTACATGCTTGCACTTTTCGGCTTGCTGCTGCTGCTGCTGGATGTCCAGAAGCAGACTGAAGGTGGCTGCTGCCGTGCGCAGGTATATAAAGGCTCAGAGACTATTGTGACACGCGCAGCAGTGTTCCATTGCCACATTCCATCTACTGCATGCAGGATACCTGGCTGGCTGAACAGCATTGAGAAGCTCACAGAGACCGCTATAAGCAACACTTTAAAAGAACGCCACAGACCAATCAACCAAACTTTTTAGGGTTATTTTTTATAGTCTGCAGGCATGAAATTAAAGAAGTTGCGGTAATTGGTTGCGGCCTACGGTGCCACCCTCGGATCCTGAAAAGTCCATTTGTGGAGATGGGCACCTGGACTCCCGTTAAGAAGACATGTTGTCAACCTCTAGATCCCTTACATGCCTGCACTTTTCGGCTTCCTGCTGCTGCTGCTGGCTGTCCAGAAGCAGACTGAAGGTGGCTGCTGCCGTGCGCAGGTATATAAAGGCTCAGAGCCTATTGTGACACGCGCAGCTGTGTTCCATTGCCACATTTCATCTACTGCAGGCAGGATACCTGGCTGGCTGAACAGCATTGAGAAGCTCATAGAGACCGCTATAAGCAACACTTTAAAAGAACGCCACAGACCAATCAACCAAACTTTTTTGGGTTATTTTTTATGGTCTGCAGGCATGAAATTAAAGAAGTTGTGGCAATTGGTTGCGGCCTACGGTGCCACCCTCGGATCCTGAAAAGTCCATTTGTGGAGATGGGCACCTGGACTCCCGTTAAGAAGACATGTTGTCAACCTCTAGATCCCTTACATGCCTGCACTTTTCGGCTTGCTGCTGCTGTTGCTGGCTGTCCCGCAGCAGACTGAAGGTGGCTGCTGCCGTGCACAGGTATATAAAGGCTCAGAGCCTATTGTGACACGCGCAGCAGTGTTCCATTGCCACATTCCATCTACTGCAGGCAGGATACCTGGCTGGCTGAACAGCATTGAGAAGCTCACAGAGACCGCTATAAGCAACACTTTAAAAGAACGCCACAGACCAATCAACCAAACTTTTTTGGGTTATTTTTTACAGTCTGCAGGCAAGAAATTAAAGAAGTTGCGGCAATTGTTGCGGCCTACGGTGCCACCCTCGGATCCTGAAAAGTCCATTTGTGGAGATGGGCACCTGGACTCCCGTTAAGAAGACATGTTGTCAACCTCTAGATCCCTTACATGCCTGCACTTTTCGGCTTGCTGCTGCTGCTGCTGGCTGTCCAGCAGCAGACTGAAGGTGGCTGCTGCCGTGCGCAGGTATATAAAGGCTCAGAGCCTATTGTGACACGCGCAGCAGTGTTCCATTGCCACATTCCATCTACTGCAGGCAGGATACCTGGCTGGCTGAACAGCATTGAGAAGCTCACAGAGACCGCTATAAGCAATACTTTAAAAGAACGCCACAGACCAATCAACCAAACTTTTTTTGGGTTATTTTTTATAGTCTGCAGGCATGAAATTAAGTAAGTTGCGGCAATTGGTTGCGGCCTACGTTGCCACCCTCGGATCCTGACAAGTCCATTTGTGGAGATGGGCACCTGGACTCCCGTTAAGAAGACATATTGTCAACCTCTAGATCCCTTACTCGCCTGCACTTTTCGGCTTGCTGCTGCTGCTGCTGGCTGTCCAGCAGCAGATTGAAGGTGGCTGCTGCCGTGCACAGGTATATAAAGGCTCAGAGCCTATTGTGACACGCGCAGCAGTGTTCCATTGCCACATTCCATCTACTGCAGGCAGCATACCTGGCTGAACAGCATTGAGAAGCTCACAGAGACCGCTATAAGCAATTCTTTAAAAGAACGCCACAGACCAATCAACCAAACTTTTTTGGGTTATTTTTTACAGTCTGCAGGCATGAAATTAAAGAAGTTGAGGCAATTGGTTGCGGCCTACGGTGCCACCCTCGGATCCTGAAAAGTCCATTTGTGGAGATAGGCACCTGGACTCCCGTTAAGAAGACATGTTGTCAACCTCTAGATCCCTTACATGTCTGCACTTTTCGGCTTACTGCTGCTGCTGGCTGTCCAGCAGCAGACTGAAGGTGGCTGCTGCCGTGCGCAGGTATATAAAGGCTCAGAGCCTATTGTGACACGCGCAGCAGTGTTCCATTGCCACATTCCATCTACTGCAGGCAGGATACCTGACTGGCTGAACAGCATTGAGAAGCTCACAGAGACCGCTATAAGCAGCACTTTAAAAGAACGCCACAGACCAATCAACCAAACTTTTTTGGGTTATTTTTTATAGTCTGCAGGCATGAAATTAAAGAATCTGCGGCAATTGGTTGCGGCCTACGGTGCCACCCTCGGATCCTGAAAAGTCCATTTGTGGAGATGGGCACCTGGACTCCCGTTAAGAAGACATGTTGTCAACCTCTAGATCGCTTACATGCCTGCTCTTTTCGGCTTGCTGATGCTGCTGGCTGTCCAGCAGCAGACTGATGGTGGCTGCTGCCGTGCGCAGGTATATAAAGGCTCAGAGCCTATTGTGACACGCGCAGCAGTGTTCCATTGCCACATTCCATCTACTGCAGGCAGGATACCTGGCTGGCTGAACAGCATTGAGAAGCTCACAGAGACCGCTATAAGCAACACTTTAAAAGAACGCCACAGACCAATCAACCAAACTTTTTGGGGTTATTTTTTATAGTCTGCAGGCATGAAATTAAAGAAGTTGTGGCAAATGGTTGCGGCATACGGTGCCTCCCTCGGATCCTGAAAAGTCCATTTGTGTAGATGGGCACCTGGACTCCCGTTAAGAAGACATGTTGTCAACCTCTAGATCCCTTACATGCCTGCACTTTTCGGCTTGCTGCTGCTGTTGCTGGCTGTCCCGCAGCAGACTGAAGGTGGCTGCTGCCGTGCACAGGTATATAAAGGCTCAGAGCCTATTGTGACACGCGCAGCAGTGTTCCATTGCCACATTCCATCTACTGCAGGCAGGATACCTGGCTGGCTGAACAGCATTGAGAAGCTCACAGAGACCGCTATAAGCAATACTTTAAAAGAACGCCACAGACCAATCAACCAAACTTTTTTTGGGTTATTTTTTATAGTCTGCAGGCATGAAATTAAGTAAGTTGCGGCAATTGGTTGCGGCCTACGGTGCCACCCTCGGATCCTGACAAGTCCATTTGTGGAGATGGGCACCTGGACTCCCGTTAAGAAGACATATTGTCAACCTCTAGATCCCTTACTCGCCTGCACTTTTCGGCTTGCTGCTGCTGCTGGCTGTCCAGCAGCAGACTGAAGGTGGCTGTTGCCATGCGCAGGTATATAAAGGCTCAGAGCCTATTGTGACACGCGCAGCAGTGTTCCATTGCCACATTCCATCTACTGCAGGCAGGATACCTGGCTGGCTGAACAGCATTGAGAAGCTCACAGAGACCGCTATAAGCAATTCTTTAAAAGAACGCCACAGACCAATCAAGCAAACTTTTTTGGGTTATTTTTTATAGTCTGCAGGCATGAAATTAAAGAAGCTGCGGCAATTGGTTGCGGCCTACGGTGCCACCCTCGGATCCTGAAAAGTCCATTTGTGGAGATGGGCACCTGGACTCCCGTTAAGAAGACATGTTGTCAACCTCTAGATCCCTTACATGCCTGCACTTTTCGGCTTGCTGCTGCTGCTGGCTGTCCAGCAGCAGACTGAAGGTGGCTGCTGCCTGCGCAGGTATATAAAGGCTCAGAGCCTACTGTGACACGCGCAGCAGAGTTCCATTGCTACATTCCATCTACTGCAGGCAGGATACCTGGCTGGCTGAACAGCATTGAGAAGCTCACAGAGACCGCTATAAGCACCACTTTAAAAGAACGCCACAGACCAATCAACCAAACTTTTTTGGGTTATTTTTTATAGTCTGCAGGCATGAAATTAAAGAAGTTGCGGCAATTGATTGCGGCCCACGGTGCCACCCTCGGATCCTGAAAAGTCCATTTGTGGAGATGGGCACCTGGACTCCCGTTAAGAAGACATATTGTCAACCTCTAGATCCCTTACTCGCCTGCACTTTTCGGCTTGCTGCTGCTGCTGGCTGTCCAGCAGCAGATTGAAGGTGGCTGCTGCCGTGCGCAGGTATATAAAGGCTCAGAGCCTATTGTGACACGTGCAGCAGTGTTCCATTGCCACATTCCATCTACTGCAGGCAGCATACCTGGCTGAACAGCATTGAGAAGCTCACAGAGACCGCTATAAGCAATTCTTTAAAAGAACGCCACAGACCAATCAACCAAACTTTTTTGGGTTATTTTTTATAGTCTGCAGGCATGAAATTAAAGAAGTTGCGGCAATTGGTTGCGGCCTACGGTGCCACCCTCGGATCCTGAAAAGTCCATTTGTGGAGATAGGCACCTGGACTCCCGTTAAGAAGACATGTTGTCAACCTCTAGATCCCTTACATGTCTGCACTTTTCGGCTTACTGCTGCTGCTGGCTGTCCAGCAGCAGACTGAAGGTGGCTGCTGCCGTGCGCAGGTATATAAAGGCTCAGAGCCTATTGTGACACGCGCAGCAGTGTTCCATTGCCACATTCCATCTACTGCAGGCAGGATACCTGGCTGGCTGAACAGCATTGAGAAGCTCACAGAGACCGCTATAAGCAATTCTTTAAAAGAACGCCACAGACCAATCAACCAAACTTTTTTGGGTTATTTTTTACAGTCTGCAGGCATGAAATTAAAGAATCTGCGGCAATTGGTTACGGCCTACGGTGCCACCCTCGGATCCTGAAAAGTCCATTTGTGGAGTTGGGCACCTGGACTCCCGTTAAGAAGACATGTTGTCAACCTCTAGATCACTTACATGCCTGCTCTTTTCGGCTTGCTGATGCTGCTGGCTGTCCAGCAGCAGACTGAAGGTGGCTGCTGCCGTGCGCAGGTATATAAAGGCTCAGAGCCTATTGTGACACGCGCAGCAGTGTTCCATTGCCACATTCCATCTACTGCAGGCAGGATACCTGGCTGGCTGAACAGCATTGAGAAGCTCACAGAGACCGCTATAAGCAACACTTTAAAAGAACGCCACAGAACAATCAACCAAACTTTTTTGGGTTATTTTTTATAGTTTACAGACATGAAATTAAATAAGTTGTGGCAATTGGTTGCGACCTACGGTGCCACCCTCGGATCCTGAAAAGTCCATTTGTGGAGATGGGCACCTGGACTCCCGTTAAGAAGACATATTGTCAACCTCTAGATCCCTTACACACCTGCACTTTTTGGCTTGCTGTTGCTGCTGGCTGTCCAGCAGCAGACTGAAGGTGGCTGCTGTCGTGCGCAGGTATATAAAGGCTCAGAGCCTATTGTGACACGCGCAGCAGTGTTCCATTGCCACATTCCATCTACTGCAGGCAGGATACCTGGCTGGCTGAACAGCATTGAGAAGCTCACAGTGACCGCTATAAGCAACACTTTAAAAGAACGCCACAGACCAATCAACAAAACTTTTTTGGGTTATTTTTTACAGTCTGCAGGCAAGAAATTAAAGAAGTTGCAGCAATTGTTGCGGCCTACGGTGCCACCCTCGGATCCTGAAAAGTCTATTTGTGGAGATGGGCACCTGGACTCCCGTTAAGAAGACATGTTGTCAACCTCTAGATCCCTTACATGCCTGCACTTTTCGGCTTGCTGATGCTGCTGGCTGTCCAGCAGCAGACTGAAGGTGGTTGCTGCCGTGCGCAGGTATATAAAGGCTCAGAGCCTACTGTGACACGCGCAGCAGTGTTCCATTGCCATATTCCATCTACTGCAGGCAGGATACCTGGCTGGCTGAACAGCATTGAGAAGCTCACAGAGACCGCTATAAGCAATACTTTAAAAGAACGCCATAGACCAATCAACCAAACTTTTTTTGGGTTATTTTTTATAGTCTGCAGGCATGAAATTAAGTAAGTTGCGGCAATTGGTTGCGGCCTACGGTGCCACCCTCGGATCCTGACAAGTCCATTTGTAGAGATGGGCACCTGGACTCCCGTTAAGAAGACATATTGTCAACCTCTAGATCCCTTACTCGCATGCACTTTTCGGCTTGCTGCTGCTGCTGGCTGTCCAGCAGCAGATTGAAGGTGGCTGCTGCCGTGCACAGGTATATAAAGGCTCAGAGCCTATTGTGACACACGCAGCAGTGTTCCATTGCCACATTCCATCTACTGCAGGCAGGATACCTGGCTGGCTGAACAGCATTGAGAAGCTCACAGAGACCGCTATAAGCAATTCTTTAAAAGAACGCCACAGACCAATCAACCAAACTTTTTTGGGTTATTTTTTATAGTCTGCAGGCATGAAATTAAAGAAGCTGCAGCAATTGGTTGCGGCCTACGGTGCCACCCTCGGATCCTGAAAAGTCCATTTGTGGAGATGGGCACCTGGACTCCCGTTAAGAAGACATGTTGTCAACCTCTAGATCCCTTACATGCCTGCACTTTTCGGCTTGCTGCTGCTGCTGGCTGTCCAGCAGCAGACTGATGGTGGCTGCTGCCGTGCGCAGGTACATAAAGGCTCAGAGCCTACTGTGACACGCGCAGCAGTGTTCCATTGCTACATTCCATCTACTGCAGGCAGGATACCTGGCTGGCTGAGCAGCATTGAGAAGCTTACAGAGACCGCTATAAGCAACACTTTAAAAGAACGCCACAGACCAATCAACCAAACTTTTTTGGGTTATTTTTTATAGTTTGCAGACATGAAATTAAAGAAGTTGCGGCAATTGGTTGCGGCTTACGGTGCCACCCTCGGATCCTGAAAAGTCCATTTGTGGAGATGGGCACCTGGACTCCCGTTAAGAAGATATATTGTCAACCTCTAGATCCCTTACACACCTGCACTTTTCGGCTTGCTGTTGCTGCTGGCTGTAAAGCAGCAGACTGAAGGTGGCTGCTGCCGTGCGCAGGTATATAAAGGCTCAGAGCCTATTGTGACACGCGCAGCAGTGTTCCATTGCCACATTCCATCTACTGCAGGAAGGATACCTGGCTTGCTGAACAGCATTGAGAAGCTCACAGAGACCGCTATAAGCAACACTTTAAAAGAACACCACAGACCAATCAACCAAACTTTTTTGGGTTATTTTTTATAGTCTGCAGGCATGAAATTAAAGAAGTTGCGGCAATTGGTTGCGGCCTACGGTGCCACCCTCGGATCCTGAAAAGTCCATTTGTGGAGATGGGCACCTGGACTCCCGTTAAGAAGAAATGTTGTCAACCTCTAGATCCCTTACATGCCTGCACTTTTCGGCTTGCTGCTGCTGCTGCTGGCTGTCCAGCAGCAGACTGAAGGTGGCTGCTGCCGTGTGCAGGTATATAAAAGCTCAGAGCCTATTGGGACACGCGCAGCAGTGTTCCATTGCCACATTCCTTCTACTGCAGACAGGATACCTGGCTTGCTGAACAGCATTCAGAAGCTCACAGAGACTGCTATAAGCAACACTTTAAAAGAACGCCACAGACCAATCAACCATACTTTTTGGGGTTATTTTTTATAGTCTGCAGGCATGAAATTAAAGAAGTTGCGGCAATTGGTTGCGGCCTACGGTGCCACCCTCGGATCCTGAAAAGTCCATTTGTGGAGATGGGAACCTGGACTCCCGTTAAGAAGACATGTTGTCAACCTCTAGATCCCTTACATTCCTGCACTTTTCGGCTTGCTGCTGCTCCTGGATGTCCAGCAGCAGACTGAAGGTGGCTGCTGCCGTGCGCAGGTATATAAAGGCTCAGAGCCTATTGTGACACGCGCAGCAGTGTTCCATTGCCACATTCCATCTACTGCAGGCAGGATACCTGGCTGGTTGAACAGCATTGAGAAGCTCACAAAGACCGCTATAAGCAACACTTTAAAAGAACGCCACAGACCAATCAACCAAACTTTTTTCGGTTATTTTTTTATAGTCTGCAGGCATGAAATTAAAGAAGTTGCGGCAATTGATTGCGACCTACGGTTACCCTCGAATCCTGAAAAGTCGATTTGTGGAGATGGGCACCTGGACTCCCGTTAAGAAGACATGTTGTCAACCTCTAGATCCCTTACATGCCTGCACTTTTCGGGTTGCTGCTGCTGCTGGCCGTCCAGCAGCAGACTGAAGGTGGCTGCTGCCGTGCGCAGGTATATAAAAGCTTAGAGCATATTGTGACACGCGCAGCAGTGTTCCATTGCCACATTCCTTCTACTGCAGACAGGATACCTGGCTTGCTGAACAGCATTCAGAAGCTCACAGAGACCGCTATAAGCAACACTTTAAAAGAACGCCACAGACCAATCAACCAAACTTTTTGGGGTTATTTTTTATAGTCTGCAGGCATGAAATTAAAGAAGTTGCGGCAATTGGTTGCGCCCTACGGTGCCACCCTCGGATCCTAAAAAGTCCATTTGTGGAGATGGGAACCTGGACTCCCGTTAAGAAGACATGTTGTCAACCTCTAGATCCCTTACATTCCTGCACTTTTCGGCTTGCTGCTGCTCCTGGCTGTCCAGCAGCAGACTGAAGGTGGCTGCTGCCGTGCGCAGGTATATAAAGGCTCAGAGCCTATTGTGACACGCGCAGCAGTGTTCCATTGCCACATTCCTTCTACTGCAGATAGGATACCTGGCTTGCTGAACAGCATTGAGAAGCTCACAGAGACCGCTATATGCAACACTTTAAAAGAACGCCACAGACCAATCAACCAAACTTTTTTGGGTTATTTTTTATAGTCTGCAGGCATGAAATTAAAGAAGTTGCGGCAATTAGTTGCGGCCTTCGGTGCCACCCTCGGATCCTGAAAAGTCCATTTGTGGAGATGGGCACCTGGACTCCCGTTAAGAAGACATGTTGTCAACCTCTAGATCCCTTACATGCCTGCACTTTTCGGCTTGCTGCTGCTGCTGGCTGTCCAGCAGCAGACTGAAGGTGGCTGCCGCCGTGCGCAGGTATATAAAGGCTCAGAGCCTATTGTGACACGCGCAGCAGTGTTCCATTGCCACATTCCATCTACTGCAGGCACGATACCTGGCTGGCTGAACAGCATTTAGAAGCTCAAAGAGACCGCTATAAGCAACACTTTAAAAGAACGCGACAGACCAATCAACCAAACTTTTTTGGGTTATTTTTTATAGTTTGCAGGCATGAAATTAAAGAATTTTCGGCAATTGGTTGCGGCCTACGGTGCCACCCTCGGAACCTGAAAAGTCCATTTGTGAAGATGGGCATCTGGACTCCCGTTAAGAAGACATGTCGTTAACCTCTAGATCCCTTACATGCCTGCACTTTTTGGCTTGCTGCTGCTGGGTGTCCAGCAGGAGACTGAAGGTGGCTGCCGAACAGCATTGAGAAGCTCACAGAGACCGATATAAGCAACACTTTAAAAGAACGCCACAGACCAATCAACCAAACTTTTTGGGGTTATTTTTTATAGTCTGCAGGCATGAAATTAAAGAAGTTGCGGCAATTGTTTGCGGCCTACGGTGCCACCCTCGGATCCTGAAAAGTCCATTTGTGGAGATCAGCACCTGGACTCCCGTTAAGAAGACATGTTGTCAACCTCTAGATCCCTTACATGCCTGCACTTTTCGGCTTGCTGCTGCTTTTGGCTGTCTAGCAGCAGACTGAAGGTGGCTGCTGCCGTGCGCAGGTATATAAAGGCTCAGAGCCTATTGTGACACGCGCAGCAGTGTTCCATTGCCACATTCCATCTACTGCAGGCAGGATACCTGGCTGGCTGAACAGCATTGAGAAGCTCACAGAGACCGTTATAAGCAACACTTTAAAAGAACGCCACAGACCAATCAACCAAACTTTTTTGGGTTAATTTTTATAGTCTGCAGGCATGAAATTAAAGAAGTTGCGGCAATTGCTTGCGGCCTACGGTGCCACCCTCGGATCCTGAAAAGTCCATTTGTGGAGATGGACATCTGGACTCCCGTTAAGAAGACATGTTGTCAAGCTCTAGATCCCTTACATGCCTGCACTTTTCGGCTTGCTGCTGCTGCTGCTGGCTGTCCAGCAGCAGACTGAAGGTGGCTGCTGCCGTGCGTAGGTATATAAAGGCTCAGAGCCTATTGTGACACGCGCAGCAGTGTTCCATTGACAAATTCCATCTACTGCAGGCAGGATACCTGGCTGGCTGAACAGCATTGAGAAGCTCACAGAGACCGCTATAAGCAACACTTTAAAAGAACGCCACAGACCAATCAACCAAACTTTTTTGGGTTATTTTTTATAGTCTGCAGGCATGAAATTAAAGTAGATGCGGCAATTGGTTGCGGTCTACGGTGCCACCCTCGGATCCTGAAAAGTCCATTTGTGGAGATGGGCACCTGGACACCCGTTAAGAAGACATGTTGTCAACTTCTAGATCCCTTACATGCCTGCACTTTTCGGCTTGCTGATGCTGGCTGTCCAGCAGCAGACTGAAGGTGGCTGCTGCCGTGCGCAGGTATATAAAGGCTCAGAGCCTATTGTGACACGCGCAGCAGTGTTCCATTGCCACATTCCATCTACTGCAGGCAGGATACCTGGCTGGTTGAACGGCACCGAGAAGCTCACAGAGACCACCATAAGCAACAGTTTAAAAGAATGCCACAGACTAATCAACCAAACTTTTTTAGGTTATTTTTTATAGTCTGCAGGCATGAAATTAAAGAAGTTGCGGCAATTGGTTGCGGCCTACGGTGCCACCCTCGGATCCTGAAAAGTCCATTTGTGGATTTGGGCACCTGGACTCCCATTAAGAAGACATGTTGTCAACCTCTAGATCCCTTACATGCCTGCACTTTTCGGCTTGCTGCTGCTGCTGGCTGTCCAGCAGCAGACTGAAGGTGGCTGCTGCCGTGCGCAGGTATATAAAGGCTCAGAGCCTATTGTGACACGCGCAGCAGTGTTCCATTGCCACATTCCATCTACTGCAGGCAGGATACCTGGCTGGCTGAACAGCATTGAGAAGCTCACAGAGACCGCTATAAGCAACACTTTAAAAGAACACCACAGACCAATCAACCAAACTTTTTTGGGTTATTTTTTATAGTCTGCAGGCATGAAATTAAAGAAGTTGCGGCAATTGCTTGCGGCCTACGGTGCCACCCTCGGATCCTGAAAAGTCCATTTGTGGAGATGGACATCTGGACTCCCGTTAAGAAGACATGTTGTCAACCTCTAGATCCCTTACATGCCTGAACTTTCGGCTTGCTGCTGCTGCTGCTGGCTGTCCAGCAGCAGACTGAAGGTGGCTGCTGCCGTGCGCAGGTATATAAAGGCTCAGAGCCTATTGTGACACGCGCAGCAGTGTTCCATTGCCACATTCCATCTACTGCAGGCAGGATACTTGGCTGGCTGAACAGCATTGAGAAGCTCACAGAGACCGCTATAAGCAACACTTTAAAGGAACGCCACAGACCAATCAACCAACCTTTTTTAGGTTATTTTTTATAGTCTGCAGGCATGAAATTAAAGTAGTTGCGGCAATTGGTTGCGGTCTACGGTGCCACCCTCGGATCCTGAAAAGTCCATTTGTGGAGATGGGCATCTGGACTCCCATTAAGAAGACATGTTGTCAACCTCTAGATCCCTTACATGCCTGCACTTTTCGGCTTGCTGCTGCTGCTGGCTGTCCAGCAGCAGACTGAAGGTGGCTGCTGCCGTGCGCAGGTATATAAAGGCTCAGAGCCTATTGTGACACGCGCAGCAGTGTTCCATTGCCACATTCCA
This sequence comes from Phyllobates terribilis, assembly GCF_046119375.1. NCBI lineage: Eukaryota > Metazoa > Chordata > Amphibia > Anura > Dendrobatidae > Phyllobates > Phyllobates terribilis. The sequence continues at coordinate 204,895 of NW_027362858.1, read as the reverse complement.
TCTACTGCAGGCAGGATACCTGGCTGGCTGAACAGCATTGAGAAGCTCACAGAGACCGCTATAAGCAACACTTTAAAAGAACGCCACAGACCAATCAACCAAACTTTTTTGGGTTATTTTTTATAGTCTGCAGGCATGAAATTAAAGAAGTTGCGGCAATTGGTTGCGGCCTACGGTGCCACCCTCGGATACTGAAAAGTCCATTTGTGGAGATGGACACCTGGACTACCGTTAAGAAGACATGTTGTCAACCTCTAGATCCCTTACATGCCTGCACTTTTCGGCTTGCTGCTGCTGCTGGCTGTCCAGCAGCAGACTGAAGGTGGCTGCTGCCGTGCGCAGGTATATAAAGGCTCAGAGCCTATTGTGACACGCGCAGCAGTGTTCCATTGCCACATTCCATCTACTGCAGGCAGGATACCTGGCTGGCTGAACAGCATTGAGAAGCTCACAGAGACCGCTATAAGCAACACTTTAAAAGAACGCCACAGACCAATCAACCAAACTTTTTGGGGTTATTTTTTATAGTCTGCAGGCATGAAATTAAAGAAGTTGCGGCAATTGGTTGCGGCCTACTGTGCCACCCTCGGATCCTGAAAAGTCCATTTGTGGAGATGGGCACCTGGACTCCCGTTAAGAAGACATGTTGTCAATCTCTAGATCCCTACATTCCTGCATTTTTCGGCTTGCTACTGCTGGCTGTCCAGCAGCAGACTGAAGGTGGCTGCTTCCGTGTGCAGGTATATAAAGGCTCAGAGCCTATTGTGACACGCGCAGCAGTGTTCCATTGCCACATTCCATCTACTGCAGGCAGGATACCTGGCTGGCTGAACAGCATTGAGAAGCTCACAGAGACCGCTATAAGCAACACTTTAAAAGAACGCCACAGACCAATCAACCAAACTTTTTTGGGCTATTTTTTATAGTCTGCAGGCATGAAATTAAAGAAGTTGCGGCAATTACTTGCGTCCTACGGTGCCACCCTCGGATCCTGAAAAGTCCATTTGTGGAGATGGACATCTGGACTCCCGTTAAGAAGACATGTTGTCAACCTCTAGATCCCTTAAATGCCTGCACCTTTCGGCTTGCTGCTGCTGTTGGCTGTCCAGCAGCAGACTGAAGGTGGCTGCTGCCGTGCGTAGGCATATAAAGGCTCAGAGCATATTGTGACACGCGCAGCAGTGTTCCATTGACACATTCCATCTACTGCAGGCAGGATACCTGGCTGGCTGAACGGCACTGAGAAGCTCACAGAGACCGCTATAAGCAACACTTTAAAGGAACACCACAGACCAATCAACCAAACTTTTTTAGGTTATTTTTTATAGTCTGCAGGCATGAAATTAAAGTAGTTGCGGCAATTGGTTGCGGTCTACGGTGCCACCCTCGGATCCTGAAAAGTCCATTTGTGGAAATGGGCACCTGGACACCCGTTAAGAAGACATGTTGTCAACTTCTAGATCCCTTACATGCCTGCACTTTTCGGCTTGCTGCTGCAGGCTGTCCAGCAGCCGACTGAAGGTGGCTGCTGCCGTGCGCAGGTATATAAAGGCTCAGAGCCTATTGTGACACGCGCAGCAGTGTTCCATTGCCACATTCCATCTACTGCAGGCAGGATACCTGGCTGGCTGAACAGCATTGAGAAGCTCACAGAGACCGCTATAAGCAACACTTTAAAAGAACGCCACAAACCAATCAACCAAACTTTTTTGGGTTATTATTTATAGTCTGCAGGCATGAAATGAAAGAAGTTGCGGCAATTGGTTGCGGCCTATGGTGCCACCCTCGGATCCTGAAAAGTCCATTTGTGGAGATGGGCACCTGGACTCCCATTAAGAAGACATGTTGTCAACCTCTAGATCCCTTACATGCCTGCACTTTTCGGCTTGCTGCTGCTGCTGGCTGTCCAGCAGCAGACTGAAGGTGGCTGCTGCCGTGCGCAGGTATATAAAGGCTCAGAGCCTATTGTGACACGCGCAGCAGTGTTCCATTGCCACATTCCATCTACTGCAGGCAGGATACCTGGCTGGCTGAACAGCATTGAGAAGCTCACAGAGACCGCTATAAGCAACACTTTAAAAGAACGCCACAGACCAATCAACCAAACTTTTTTGGGTTATTTTTTATAGTCTGCAGGCATGAAATTAAAGAAGTTGCGGCAATTGGTTGCGGCCTACGGTGCCACCCTCGGATACTGAAAAGTCCATTTGTGGAGATGGACACCTGGACTACCGTTAAGAAGACATGTTGTCAACCTCTAGATCCCTTGCATGCCTGCACTTTTCGGCTTGCTGCTGCTGCTGGCTGTCCAGCAGCAGACTGAAGGTGGCTGCTGCCGTGCGCAGGTATATAAAGGCTCAGAGCCTATTGTGACACGCGCAGCAGTGATCCCTTGCCACATTCCATCTACTGCAGGCAGGATACCTGGCTGGCTGAACAGCATTGAGAAGCTCACAGAGACCGCTATAAGCAACACTTCAAAAGAAAGCCACAGACCAATCAACCAAACTTTTTGGGGTTATTTTTTATAGTCTGCAGGCAGGAAATTAAAGAGGTTGTGGCAATTGGTTGCGGCCTACTGTGCCACCCTCGGATCCTGAAAAGTCCATTTGTGGAGATGGGCACCTGGACTCCCATTAAGAAGACATGTTGTCAACCTCTAGATCCCTTACATGGCTGCACTTTTCGGCTTGCTGCTGCTGCTGGCTGTCCAGAAGCAGACTGATGGTGGCTGTTGCCGTGCGCAGGTATATAAAGGCTCAGAGCCTATTGTGAGACGCGCAGCAGTGTTCCATTACCACATTCCATCTACTGCAGGCAGGATACCTGGCTGGCTGAACAGCATTGAGAAGCTCACAGAGACCGCTATAAGCAACACTTTAAAAGAAAGCCACAGACCAATCAACCAAACTTTTTGGGGTTATTTTTTATAGTCTGCAGGCAGGAAATTAAAGAAGTTGCGGCAATTGGTTGCGGCCTACTGTGCCACCCTCGGATCCTGAAAAGTCCATTTGTGGAGATGGGCACCTGGATTCCCGTTAAGAAGACATGTTGTCAACCTCTAGATCCATTACATGCCTGCACTTTTCGGCTTGCTGCTGCTGGCTGTCCCGCAGCAGACTGAAGGTGGCTGCTTCCGTGCGCATGTGTAGCGCCCCGAGGGTTCGGCCGCTACAGGGGTATTGCACCTCAGACCAGAGGTGTGATATTCCACTACCGGGTAAGCATGGAGTATGGACCAGGGCTCAGTTAGCTGCATACAGCACACACACCCCATTTCCGAGGGACTGCTCAACGGTGCTCCCACTAGACAGAAGTGCAGGCACGACCGACTATGTCCCTGCCTGGAGTGGGGAGGGGGGTGGAGCACCCAGTGCTGTAGGGGCAGATAGGGGTTGGTTCCTGAGCGTAGGAAGGAGCCCATTGGTTGCTGGTCACCTGGGCTCATGGTCAGAGGGAGGTATAAAAGGTGGGCACCATCTTAGATCTAGGTTCGTTCAGCCAGAGGAGAAGACCGGGAGTGGAGGCTCTGTAGGAGCTCCACTCAGGAGCGGGCCTAGAGAGAGGCCGAGGGAGAGAGAGAGAGGAGGTGAAAGGGAGCTGTGATTAAGTCTCATCACAGCTCCACGAGAAAGGGACAGAAAGGAACAGAGAAAGAGAAGAAGAGACAGAGAAACAGAAGGGCTCAGGAACAAGAAGGTGGAAGGGACCCTAAGAACCCACGAGAATCCAGGGTGAAGGGTCAGGCAGACTAAGGGTACCGGTTCCCAAGTTGGTGGAGGAGAAACTACCCTCAGCCAAAGACCGGTCGTCGTGATCATTTATTGGTGCGACACCTCATCAAACCTGCTAGGAAGGCGCCATATAGGACAGCGGAGGACGGGGCCCGCGTTTAAACGCACAAGTTCACGGCAGCTGGACAAAAGTGGGTCACTGGTGAGGCAGGCTAGAGAAAGGATTAAAGGGGGTCCTGAGCCATGCTCCTGAACTGCCTGGGAGTTGACCGAGCCCCTCACCTGGTGGACGCAACACGGCTCGGGCGGCCACTGCCGACGGAAGTGACTCGGAACAAATGAACTGTGAGTAAAGACCCTGGACTGTAACTTGTTGTCCGTGTGCTCCTTCGCTCCTCCAGCACTATCAGTACTGAGACTCTCACTACCATCACTCCCACCATCCACTACACTGCCCTGGGGCTGCACTCTTCCCGTGGGGAGTCACACCTTCCCAGCTGCATACATCATCAGCCCCAGCGGACTGCCTTGCAGCGGCGATTCCTAATAACCGCAATCCACGGGTGGCGTAGTCGGACACTATCTAAAGCATGTAGCAGACTATCATTGGACTGACCACCCTGAGCCGCGGGACCGGGCCGCCACTACTACTCCCATCGTTTCCCTATCACCCGAATCCGCGTGCCCCACGGCCCAGGGGGCGAGTCACATGTATATAAAGGCTCAGAGCCTATTGTGACACGCGCAGCAGTGTTCCATTGCCACATTCCATCTACTGCAGGCAGGATACCTGGCTGGCTGAACAGCATTGAGAAGCTCACAGAGACCGCTATAAGCAACACTTTAAAAGAAAGCCACAGACCAATCAACCAAACTTTTTTGGGTTATTTTTTATAGTCTGCAGGCATGAAATTAAAGAAGTTGCGGCAATTGGTTGCGGCCTACGGTGCCACCCTCGGATCCTGAAAAGTCCATTTGTGGAGATGGGCACCTGGACTCCCGTTAACAAGACATGTTGTCAACCTCTAGATCCCTTACATGCCTGCACTTTTCGGCTTGCTGCTGCTGCTGCTGGCTGTCCAGCAGCAGACTGAAGGTGGCTGCTGCCGTGCGCAGGTATATAAAGGCTCAGAGCCTATTGTGACACGCGCAGCAGTGTTCCATTGCCACATTCCATCTACTGCAGGCAGCGTACCTGGCTGGCTGAACAGCAATGAGAAGCTCACAGAGACCGCTATAAGCAACACTTTAAAAGAAAGCCACAGACCAATCAACCAAACTTTTTGGGGTTATTTTTTATAGTCTGCAGGCATGAAATTAAAGAAGTTGCGGCAGTTGGTTGCGGCCTACGGTGCCACCCTCGGATCCGGAAAAGTCCATTTGTGGAGATGGGCACCTGGACTCCCGTTAAGAAGACATGTTGTTAACCTCTAGATCCTTTACATGACTGCACTTTTCGGCTTGCAGCTGCTGCTGCTGGCTGTCCAGCAGCAGACTGAAGGTGGCTGCTGCCCTGCGCAGGTATATAATGGCTCAAAGCCTATTGTGACACGGGCAGCAGTGTTCCATTGCCACATTCCATCTACTGCAGGCACGATACCTGGCTGGCTGAACAGCATTGAGAAGCTCACAGAGACCGCTATAAGCAACACTTTAAAAGAACGCCACAGACCAATCAACCAAACTTTTTTGGGTTATTTTTTATAGTCTGCAGGCATGAAATTAAAGAGGTTGCGGGAATTGGTTGCGACCTACTTTGCCACCCTCGGATCCTGAAAAGTCCATTTGTGGAGATGGGCACCTGGACTCCCGTCAAGAAGACATGTTGTCAACCTCTAGATCCCTTACATGCCTGCACTTTTCGGCTTGCTGCTGCGGAGGCTGTCTAGCAGCAGACTGAAGGTGGCTGCAGCCGTGCGCAGGTATATAAAGGCTCAGAGCCTATTGTGACACGCGCAGCAGTGTTCCATTGCCACTTTCCATCTACTGCAGGCAGGATACCTGGCTGGCTGAACAGCATTGAGAAGCTCACAGAGACCGCTATAAGCAACACTTTAAAAGAAAGCCGCAGACCAATCAACCAAACTTTTTTGGGTTATTTTTTATAGTCTGCAGGCATGAAATTAAAGAAGTTGCGGCAATTGGTTGCGGCCTACGGTGCCACCCTCGGATCCTGAAAAGTCCATTTGTGGAGATAGGCACCTGGACTCCCGTTAAGAAGACATGTTGTCAACCTCTTGATCCCTTAAATGCCTGCACTTTTCGGCTTGCTGCTGCTGGCTGTCCATCAGCAAACTGAAGGTGGCTGCTGCCGTGCGCAGGTATATAAAGGCTCAGAGCCTATTGTGACACGCGCAGCAGTGTTCCATTGCCACATTCCATCTACTGCAGGCAGGATACCTGGCTGGCTGAACAGCATTGAGAAGCTCACAGAGACCGCTATAAGTAACACTTTAAAAGAACGCCACAGACCAATCAACTAAACTTTTTTGGGTTATTTTTTATAGTCTGCAGGCATGAAATTAAAGAAGTTGCGGCAATTGGTTGCGGCCTACGGTGCCACCCTCGGATCCTGAAAAGTCCATTTGTGGAGATGGGCACCTGGACTCCCGTTAAGAAGACATGTTGTCAACCTCTAGATCCTTTACATGCCTGCACTTTTCGGCTTGCTGCTGCTGCTGGCTGTCCAGCAGCAGACTGAAGGTGGCTGCTGCCGTGCGCAGGTATATAAAGGCTCAGAGCCTATTGTGACACGCGCAGCAGTGTTCCATTGCCACATTCCATCTACTGCAGGCAGGATACCTGGCTAGCTGAACAGCATTGAGAAGCTCACAGAGACCGCTATAAGCAACACTTTAAATGAACGCCACAGACCAATCAGCCAAACTTTTTTGGGTTATTTTTTATAGACTGCAGGCATGAAATTAAAGAATTTGCGGCAATTGGTTGCGGCCTACGGTGCCACCCTCGGATCCAGAAAAGTCCATTTTTGGAGATGGGCACCTGGACTCCCGTTAAAAAGACATGTTGTCAGCCTCTAGATCCCTTACATGCCTCCACTTTTCGGCTTGCTGCTGCTGGCTGTCCATCATCAAACTGATGGTGGCTGCTGCCGTGCGCAGGTATATAAAGACTCAGAGCCTATTGTGACACGCGCAGCAGTGTTCCATTGCCACATTCCATCTACTGCAGGCAGGATACCTGGCTTGCTGAACAGCATTGAGAAGCTCACAGAGACCGCTAAAAGCAACACTTTAAAAGAACACCACAGACCAATCAACCAAACTTTTTTGGGTTATTTTTTATAGTCTGCAGGCATGAAATTAAAGAAGTTGCGGCAATTGGTTGCGGCCTACGGTGCCACCCTCGGATCCTGAAATGTCCATTTGTGGAGATGGGCACCTGGACTCCCGTTAAGAAGACATGTTGTCAACCTCTAGATCCCTTACATGCCTGCACTTTTCGGCTTGCTGCTGCAGCAATCCACGCGTTTTAGATCTGCATGACTCCAACTATTTTAGCACAGCACCCTCACCCCCTGCTGTTCCCACCCGCCTCAACACAGGTGGAAGGGAGGAGAACCAATTAAGGGGGGGACGAGCAGCTGTCTACCCTTAGCAGGAGTGTTGCTGATTACTTACCTTTCCTGCTGCTGCTGGCTGTCCAGCAGCAGACTGAAGGTGGTGCTGCCGTGCGCTGGTATATAACGGCTCAGAGCCTATTATGACACGCGCAGCGAGTGTTCCATTGCCACATTCCATCTACTGCAGGCAGGATACCTGGCTGGCTGAACAGCATTGAGAAGCTCACAGAGACCGCCATAAGCAACACTTTAAAAGAACGCCACAGACCAATCAACCAAACTTTTTTGGGTTATTTTTTATAGTCTGCAGGCATGAAATTAAAGAAGTTGCGGCAATTGGTTGCGGCCTACGGTGCCACCCTCAGATCCAGAAAAGTCCATTTGTGGAGATGGGCACCTGGACTCCCGTTAAAAAGACATGTTGTCAACCTCTAGATCCCTTACATGCCTGCACTTTTCGGCTTGCTGCTGCTGCTGTTGGCTGTCCATCAGCAAACTGATGGTGGCTGCTGCCGTGCGCAGGTATATAAAGGCTCAGAGCCTATTGTGACACGCGCAGCAGTGTTCCATTGCCACATTCCATCTACTGCAGGCAGGATACCTGGCTGGCTGAACAGCATTGAGAAGCTCACAGAGACCGCTATAAGCAACACTTTAAAAGAACACCACAGACCAATCAACCAAACTTTTTTGGGTTATTTTTTATAGTCTGCAGGCATGAAATTAAAGAATTTGCGGCAATTGGTTGCGGCCTACGGTGCCACCCTCGGATCCTGAAAAGTCCATTTGTGGAGATGGGCACCTGAACTCCCGTTAAGAAGACATGTTGTCAACCTCTAGATCCCTTACATGCCTGCACTTTTTGGCTTGCTGCTGCTGGCTGTCCAGCAGCAGACTGAAGGTGGCTGCTGCCGTGCGCAGGTATGTAAAGGCTCAGAGCCTATTGTGACACGTGCAGCAGTGTTCCATTGCCACATTCCATCTACTGCAGGCAGGATACCTGGCTGGCTGAACAGCATTGAGAAGCTCACAGAGACCGCTATAAGCAACACTTTAAAAGAACGCCACAGACCAATCAACTAAACTTTTTTGGGTTATTTTTTATAGTCTGCAGGCATGAAATTAAAGAAGTTGTGGCAATTGGTTGCGGCCTACGGTGCCACCCTCGGATCCTGAAAAGTCCATTTGTGGAGATGGGCACCTGGACTCCCGTTAAGAAGACATGTTGTCAACCTCTAGATCCCTTACATGCCTTCACTTTTCGGCTTGCTGCTGCAGCTGGCTGTCCAGCAGCAGACTGAAGGTGGCTGCTGCCGTGCGCAGGTATATAAAGGCTCAGAGCCTATTGTGACACGCGCAGCAGTGTTCCATTGCCACATTCCATCTACTGCAGGCAGGATACCTGGCTGGCTGAACAGCATTGAGAAGCTCACAGAGACCGCTATAAGCAACACTTTAAAAGAACGCCACAGACCAATCAACCAAACTTTTTTGGGTTATTTTTTATAGTCTGCAGGCATGAAATTAAAGAAGTTGCGGCAATTGGTTGCGGCCTACGGTGCCACCCTCGGATCCTGAAATGTCCATTTGTGGAGATGGGCACCTGGACTCCCGTTAAGAAGACATGTTGTCAACCTCTAGATCCCTTACATGCCTGCACTTTTCGGCTTGCTGCTGCAGCAATCCACGCGTTTTAGATCTGCATGACTCCAACTATTTTAGCACAGCACCCTCACCCCCTGCTGTTCCCACCCGCCTCAACACCGGTGGAAGGGAGGAGAACCAATTAAGGGGGGGACGAGCAGCTGTCTACCCTTAGCAGGAGTGTTGCTGATTACTTACCTTTCCTGCTGCTGCTGGCTGTCCAGCAGCAGACTGAAGGTGGTGCTGCCGTGCGCTGGTATATAACGGCTCAGAGCCTATTATGACACGCGCAGCGAGTGCTCCATTGCCACATTCCATCTACTGCAGGCAGGATACCTGGCTGGCTGAACAGCATTGAGAAGCTCACAGAGACCGCCATAAGCAACACTTTAAAAGAACGCCACAGACCAATCAACCAAACTTTTTTGGGTTATTTTTTATAGTCTGCAGGCATGAAATTAAAGAAGTTGCGGCAATTGGTTGCGGCCTACGGTGCCACCCTCAGATCCAGAAAAGTCCATTTGTGGAGATGGGCACCTGGACTCCCGTTAAAAAGACATGTTGTCAACCTCTAGATCCCTTACATGCCTGCACTTTTCGGCTTGCTGCTGCTGCTGTTGGCTGTCCATCAGCAAACTGATGGTGGCTGCTGCCGTGCGCAGGTATATAAAGGCTCAGAGCCTATTGTGACACGCGCAGCAGTGTTCCATTGCTACATTCCATCTACTGCAGGCAGGATACCTGGCTGGCTGAACAGCATTGAGAAGCTCACAGAGACCGCTATAAGCAACACTTTAAAAGAACGCCACAGACCAATCAACTAAACTTTTTTGGGTTATTTTTTATAGTCTGCAGGCATGAAATTAAAGAAGTTGTGGCAATTGGTTGCGGCCTACGGTGCCACCCTCGGATCCTGAAAAGTCCATTTGTGGAGATGGGCACCTGAACTCCCGTTAAGAAGACATGTTGTCAACCTCTAGATCCCTTACATGCCTGCACTTTTTGGCTTGCTGCTGCTGGCTGTCCAGCAGCAGACTGAAGGTGGCTGCTGCCGTGCGCAGGTATGTAAAGGCTCAGAGCCTATTGTGACACGTGCAGCAGTGTTCCATTGCCACATTCCATCTACTGCAGGCAGGATACCTGGCTGGCTGAACAGCATTGAGAAGCTCACAGAGACCGCTATAAGCAACACTTTAAAAGAACGCCACAGACCAATCAACTAAACTTTTTTGGGTTATTTTTTATAGTCTGCAGGCATGAAATTAAAGAAGTTGTGGCAATTGGTTGCGGCCTACGGTGCCACCCTCGGATCCTGAAAAGTCCATTTGTGGAGATGGGCACCTGGACTCCCATTAAGAAGACATGTTGTCAACCTCTAGATCCCTTACATGCCTTCACTTTTCGGCTTGCTGCTGCAGCTGGCTGTCCCGCAGCAGACTGAAGGTGGCTGCTGCCGTGCGCAGGTATATAAAGGCTCAGAGCCTATTGTGACACGCGCAGCAGTGTTCCATTGCCACATTCCATCTACTGCAGGCAGGATACCTGGCTGGCTGAACAGCATTGAGAAGCTCACAGAGACCGCTATAAGCAACACTTTAAAAGAACGCCACAGACCAATCAACCAAACTTTTTTGGGTTATTTTTTATAGTCTGCAGGCATGAAATTAAAGAAGTTGCGGCAATTGGTTGCGGCCTACAGTGCCACCCTCGGATCCTGAAAAGTCCATTTGTGGAGATGGGCACCTGGACTCCCGTTAAAAAGACATGTTGTCAACCCCTAGATCCCTTACATGCCTGCACTTTTCGGCTTGCTGCTGCTGCTGCTGGCTGTCCATCGGCAAACTAATGGTGGCTGCTGCCGTGCGCAGGTATATAAAGGCTCAGAGCCTATTGTGACACGCGCAGCAGTGTTCCATTGCCACATTCCATCTACTGCAGGAAGGATACCTGGCTTGCTGAACAGCATTGAGAAGCTCACAGAGACCGCTATAAGCAACACTTTAAAAGAACACCACAGACCAAACAACCAAACTTTTTTGGGTTATTTTTTATAGTCTGCAGGCATGAAATTAAAGAAGTTGCGGCAATTGGTTGCGGCCTACGGTGCCGCCCTCAGATCCAGAAAAGTCCATTTGTGGAGATTGGCACCTGGACTCCCGTTAAAAAGACATGTTGTCAACCTCTAGATCCCTTACATGCCTGCACTTTTCGGCTTGCTGCTGCTGCTGGCTGTCCATCAGCAAACTGATGGTGGCTGCTGCCGTGCGCAGGTATATAAAGGCTCAGAGCCTATTGTGACACGCGCAGCAGTGTTCCATTGCCACATTCCATCTACTGCAGGCAGGATACCTGGCTGGCTGAACAGCATTGAGAAGCTCACAGAGACAGCTATAAGCAACACTTTAAAAGGACGCCACAGACCAATCAACCAAACTTTTTTGGGTTATTTTTTATAGTCTGCAGGCATGAAATTAAAGAAGTTGCAGCAATTGGTTGCGGCCTACGGTGCCACCCTCGGATCCTGAAAAGTCCTTTTGTGGATATGGGCACCTGGACTCCCGTTAAGAAGACATGTTGTCAACCTCTAGATCCCTTACATGCCTGCACTTTTCGGCTTGCTACTGCTGCTGCTGGCTGTCCATCAGCAAACTGATGGTGGCTGCTGCCGTGCGCAGGTATATAAAGGCTCAGAGCCTATTGTGACACGCGCAGCAGTGTTCCATTGCCACATTCCATCTACTGCAGGCAGGATACCTGGCTGGCTGAACAGCATTGAGAAGCTCACAGAGACCGCTATAAGCAACACTTTAAAAGAACGCCACAGACCAATCAACCAAACTTTTTTGGGTTATTTTTTATAGTCTGCAGACATTAATTTAAAGAAGTTGAGGCAATTGGTTGCAGCCTACGGTGCCACCCTCGGATCCTGTAAAGTCCATTTGTGGAGATGGGCACCTGGACTCCCATTAAGAAGACATGTTGTCAACCTCTACATCCCTTACATGCCTGCACTTTTCGGCTTGCTGCTGCTGTTGCTGGCTGTCCAGCAGTAGACTGAAGGTGGCTGCTGCCGTGCGCAGGTATATAAAGGCTCAGAGCCTATTGTGACACGCGCAGCAGTGTTCCATTGCCACATTCCATCTACTGCAGGCAGGATACCTGGCTGGCTGAACAGCACTGAGAAGCTTACAGAGACCGCTATAAGCAACACTTTAAAAGAACACCACAGACCAAACAACCAAACTTTTTTGGGTTATTTTTTATAGTCTGCAGGCATGAAATTAAAGAAGTTGCGGCAATTGGTTGCGGCCGACGGTGCCGCCCTCAGATCCAGAAAAGTCCATTTGTGGAGATTGGCACCTGGACTCCCGTTAAAAAGACATGTTGTCAACCTCTAGATCCCTTACATGCCTGCACTTTTCGGCTTGCTGCTGCTGCTGGCTGTCCATCAGCAAACTGATGGTGGCTGCTGCCGTGCGCAGGTATATAAAGGCTCAGAGCATATTGTGACACGCGCAGCAGTGTTCCATTGCCACATTCCATCTACTGCAGGCAGGATACCTGGCTGGCTGAACAGCATTGAGAAGCTCACAGAGACCGCTATAAGCAACACTTTAAAAGGACGCCACAGACCAATCAACCAAACTTTTTTGGGTTATTTTTTATAGTCTGCAGGCATGAAATTAAAGAAGTTGCAGCAATTGGTTGCGGCCTACGGTGCCACCCTCGGATCCTGAAAAGTCCTTTTGTGGATATGGGCACCTGGACTCCCGTTAAGAAGACATGTTGTCAACCTCTAGATCCCTTACATGCCTGCACTTTTCGGCTTGCTACTGCTGCTGCTGGCTGTCCATCAGCAAACTGATGGTGGCTGCTGCCGTGCGCAGGTATATAAAGGCTCAGAGCCTATTGTGACACGCGCAGCAGTGTTCCATTGCCACATTCCATCTACTGCAGGCAGGATACCTGGCTGGCTGAACAGCATTGAGAAGCTCACAGAGACCGCTATAAGCAACACTTTAAAAGAACGCCACAGACCAATCAACCAAACTTTTTGGGGTTATTTTTTATAGTCTGCAGACATTAATTTAAAGAAGTTGAGGCAATTGGTTGCAGCCTACGGTGCCACCCTCGGATCCTGAAAAGTCCATTTGTGGAGATGGGCACCTGGACTCCCATTAAGAAGACATGTTGTCAACCTCTACATCCCTTACATGCCTGCACTTTTCGGCTTGCTGCTGCTGTTGCTGGCTGTCCAGCAGTAGACTGAAGGTGGCTGCTGCCGTGCGCAGGTATATAAAGGCTCAGAGCCTATTGTGACACGCGCAGCAGTGTTCCATTGCCACATTCCATCTACTGCAGGCAGGATACCTGGCTGGCTGAACAGCATTGAGAAGCTCACAGAGACCGCTATAAGCAACACTTTAAAAGAACACCACAGACCAATCAACCAAACTTTTTTGGGTTATTTTTTATAGTCTGCAGGCATGAAATTAAAGAAGTTGCATCAATTGGTTGCGGCCTACGGTGCCACCCTCGGATCCTGAAAAGTCCATTTGTGGAGATGGGCACCTGGACTCCCGTTAAGAAGATATATTGTCAACCTCTAGATCCCTTACATGCCTGCACTTTTCGGCTTGCTGCTGCAGCAATCCACGCGTTTTAGATCTGCATGACTCCAACTATTTTAGCACAGCACCCTCACCCCCTGCTGTTCCCACCCGCCTCAACACCGGTGGAAGGGAGGAGAACCAATTAAGGGGGGGACGAGCAGCTGTCTACCCTTAGCAGGAGTGTTGCTGATTACTTACCTTTCCTGCTGCTGCTGGCTGTCCAGCAGCAGACTGAAGGTGGCTGCTGCCGTGTGCTGGTATATAAAGGCTCAGAGCCTATTATGACACGCGCAGCCAGTGTTCCATTGCCACATTCCATCTACTGCAGGCAGGATACCTGGCTGGCTGAACAGCATTGAGAAGCTCACAGAGACCGCCATAAGCAACACTTTAAAAGAACGCCACAGACCAATCAACCAAACTTTTTTGGGTTATTTTTTATAGTCTGCAGGTATGAAATTAAAGAAGTTGCGGCAATTGGTTGCGGCCTACAGTGCCACCCTCGGATCCTGAAAAGTCCATTTGTGGAGATGGGCACCTGGACTCCCGTTAAAAAGACATGTTGTCAACCCCTAGATCCCTTACATGCCTGCACTTTTCGGCTTGCTGCTGCTGGCTGTCCATCAGCAAACTGATGGTGGCTGCTGCCGTGCGCAGGTATATAAAGGCTCAGAGCCTATTGTGACACGCGCAGCAGTGTTCCATTGCCACATTCCATCTACTGCAGGCAGGATACCTGGCTTGCTGAACAGCATTGAGAAGCTCACAGAGACCGCTATAAGCAACACTTTAAAAGAACACCACAGACCAATCAACCAAACTTTTTTGGGTTATATTTTATAGTCTGCAGGCATGAAATTAAAGAAGTTGCGGCAATTGGTTGCGGCCTACGGTGCCACCCTCAGATCCAGAAAAGTCCATTTGTGGAGATGGGCACCTGGACTCCCGTTAAGAAGATATGTTGTCAACCTCTAGATCCCTTACATGCCTGCACTTTTCGGCTTGCTGCTGCAGCAATCTACGCGTTTTAGATCTGCATGACTCCAACTATTTTAGCACAGCACCCTCACCCCCTGCTGTTCCCACCCGCCTCAACACCGGTGGAAGGGAGGAGAACCAATTAAGGGGGGGACGAGCAGCTGTCTACCCTTAGCAGGAGTGTTGCTGATTACTTACCTTTCCTGCTGCTGCTGGCTGTCCAGCAGCAGACTGAAGGTGGCTGCTGCCGTGTGCTGGTATATAAAGGCTCAGAGCCTATTATGACACGCGCAGCCAGTGTTCCATTGCCACATTCCATCTACTGCAGGCAGGATACCTGGCTGGCTGAACAGCATTGAGAAGCTCAGAGAGACCGCCATAAGCAACACTTTAAAAGAACGCCACAGACCAATCAACCAAACTTTTTTGGGTTATTTTTTATAGTCTGCAGGCATGAAATTAAAGAAGTTGCGGCAATTGGTTGCGGCCTACAGTGCCACCCTCGGATCCTGAAAAGTCCATTTGTGGAGATAGGCACCTGGACTCCCGTTAAAAAGACATGTTGTCAACCCCTAGATCCCTTACATGCCTGCACTTTTCGGCTTGCTGCTGCTGCTGGCTGTCCATCAGCAAACTGATGGTGGCTGCTGCCGTGCGCAGGTATATAAAGGCTCAGAGCCTATTGTGACACGCGCAGCAGTGTTCCATTGCCACATTCCATCTACTGCAGGCAGGATACCTGGCTGGCTGAACAGCATTGAGAAGCTCACAGAGACCGCTATAAGCAACACTTTAAAAGAACGCCACAGACCAATCAACCAAACTTTTTTGGGTTATTTTTTATAGTCTGCAGGCATGAAATTAAAGAAGTTGCGGCAATTGGTTGCGGCCTACGGTGCCACCCTCGGATCCTGAAAAGTCCATTTGTGGAGATGGGCACCTGGACTCCCGTTAAGAAGACATGTTGTCAACCTCTAGATCCCTTACATGCCTGCACTTTTCGGCTTGCTGCTGCTGCTGCTGGCTGTCCAGCAGCAAACTGATGGTGGCTGCTGCCGTGCGCAGGTATATAAAGGCTCAGAGCCTATTGTGACACTGTAAAATAATACTCTTCTTGTATTATTTTTTCCTACTGAGGACTTCTCAAAGTATCAATATCACGATATTCTTATAAAAAAATGTATCTATTTATTCTTGGAGTGTCCATTAAAAAGAATCAGATTGCAGCAGGTACATACAATAATTAGTTCTAAAGTAATTGTCCATTTGTCCATAATTAGCTTAATTGTTAAGATTCACCCATCTTTCCTTGGATCCTGGCTGGTAAATCATGTCTTTGTCCAGCACGTGTCTAGGCCTACATGTCAGATATGTCTCAGCATGAAGATTCTTCTTCTGTGTCTTGTGGGGTGGGCAGAGCAAGAGCCCCCCCTTTCTGTACCATGGGCTTTTATAGCCAGTCATATGGCACACCTGTTCTACATATGGTAGTGAACTAAAAATACACACACAAATAGCGCATGTCAACTAGACACAATGGCTGAGGCATAGAACTCAGAAAAATGATTATCGATTAACATTCCAAATGAATTTCCATAATTAACCATTTAACATTTCCCCCTTTTTTGAGAATAAAAGGATTTAAACTGAAAATTCTCAAAAGAAGATACATTCATCAATCATTTTTTCCTTTCCTTCTTCCTTGGCAATATCATTACATTTCCATAATAATAATAATAATAATAATAATAATAATAATAATAATAATAATATCAATAATAGTATCAGATTGTTGTTATATAATGATGTGAATTCATGTTATGGTAAGCCGTGACTAATATTCATTTAATATGTATAATTATACTTCCCTATATCTAAATCGAAGCAATCACGGGTCCCATCGTCATCATCTGATGTCATCGGGTTGTCGTCTCGTCTTCTTCTTGGTTCTTTTATAACAGTCTTTAGATGAAAACTCCTTTGAAATAAATTACAGCGTGTAGATATTGTACAGTCCATAATTGTATTCATCATTGTGCAGTCCATAAACTGTTCTCTTTATTAGAAAGATCATGTGTGTCAATTGATAAGAAAACAAAGTCCATGGATGAAATGTAGCTTTAATATCTGTGCGATGTCACCTGGACTTACGTTGGATATTCTGGAATCTTCCGTGTGTCCGCACTGGTCTCGTGTCACTTTTGGAACAGATGTGACGTCTTTGGTCAGTAAAGCAAGGGTTAACTTGACACTTCCCAGCTTTATATAGAACCATAACCAGTACTCAGTCCTTTATATACAGGACACATATGCCAGGTATTACCTGTTCACCAGCTGTCATTGAAGCGTTGCAGGTGATAGGAAACCACTGGAACGTGATGAAACTTGAACACAACCCAGTTCATATAGGATCATCGTCCTCTGCCGTCCTGGTGATCAGTGGTGTGAATTGTATCTGACACAGTCTATTATCACTCAGCATTCACAACATCTTTACCTTCTGAGACTTCCGGATATCAGTTGCTTCTTCTTGTAACTTTTGAGAGTCTCTTTGATTTATAAATATGAAAAGTCTTTATTAAGATAGAATTCATAATTGCGATGTCTTGATTGAAGTCTTCATTCCCTAATCTGATACCAAATCTGGCAACTTTCCTAACCTATAATATCACAGCGTACCATAGTAATCAATAATATCCATCTAATTATTATCAAAATATTTAAATAAATTATGTTTGGAATAATAAACAATAATAGATAGTAATTCAATCAAGTTCTCCATGTGATAAAATATTTTTATGTCATAGGTGTAATTACCTTTTCCAACCCATAGGTGTCAGTGTGTTTTGAAACAACAAGTGTTTATATCTTTATTAAACCAATAATATCAAAGAATGTATACTCCTGAACTAAAATGAATAAATATATGAATGTATGAATGAATGAATGAATGAATTGTTGTGTTTACTCAAAAAAATTGAAACATTTTTCTTATATTAATTCATATCATCATTATATTTAATGAAGCAATATTCTTGTACTTGACATTACCCCATTAAATATTAATGTGTTTTCTCAATTGAAATATTGAACTGAATTAAAATCAAAAATTGAGAATGAAAAATGGAAAAATAAGAAAATAAGTAAGAATAAAATTTTAAAAATTAAAAATAAAATTAAAAATAAAAATAAGAATAAAAATAAAAATAAAAATAAGGCCTTTAAATTTTAATGACAAATGCAGAGTAATTTTATTCTCCATAAAAAATACCCTTATATCTCCATTATCTGGATGATTTCATATTTGTCATAACCTTGTAGCACCAAAAAATTATTAAACTATGCAACTTTGCATGTAACACCCTTCTTAATTATATCATTGTACCTTATTATTGTTTCTTCTTTATTAAAATGTGTGGAAAATAAGTATTGATCAAAAGTGATTATGTAATCAGGATCAAAAACACATTTTCCCCCTTAATACCAAAAAATATTATTTTATAAAATAATTTATATATCAGAACAAAATTAAAAATAATTATTCTTCTAGAAATATTTTGCATAAATTTCATATCGATGAGTAGCATAGATTTGTCTAAAGAGAGGTGTGCACCTATTTAGGTAACCATTAAAAATAATATCATAGTTATTCAAGAATATTATCATGTGGAAAATTATTCTAAATATAAATTTGCTTTGTAAACCATTTGATGTGTGGTTGCCCTTATCCACTATTAGTTAAATCAAGAAATAATAATTATTAAAGAAATATAGAAGTATATATATATGTAGATAATACCTAATTATGTATTATAATTTTTCTCAGAATTAAATATATTTTTGTACCTTCACATAAAGAAACATTTTTTTTCAAACATACAAACGTACGAGGCCTCTGTCACATCAATCACACTTAGCAGCTGCTGATTTACTCATCTGTCACATTCACATATCTGTTCAGCTCAAACATTCCACATATGAAGTTTTATATATATATATATATATATATATATATTTAACCCAAAATTGTTGTATCCCAATTTTTCAATGCGCATTGTAAACTATTAGTTAAATTGAATATCTTTATATTTCTTTGAATATTCCACAAGTACATATTATATAATATGAGAGTAAGTCACTGGAATTTCAGACACTTGAAAAAACTCTTGACTTAGATTCTTTTTTCACTGGCTGCCCGGTCTTAAGTTACATCAGCTGAAAATAGAATGAATGGGATTCTATACTATTAGCTCAAAGTTCAAAGGCCGCAGCTGTCACACGTCATGCTGTAAAGCTACTTGTTATAACGAACACTTCATGCACAGAAAATATTAATTAATTAATGTTACACATAATAATTAACTAGTTATTATTTTAAAATGTTATACACATAAATCATGCAATTTTTCCACTTCCTGTGTGAATAAAGAAATAAATCCATTTTAGAGTTGTTTGATCAAATCCTGCTTTGGAATGAAACCTCTAAGGAAATATAAGAAAATGAAATTAAATATCAAATTTATACAGAAACAGAATTATTTAAATATCTTATACATATATTGGTTGGTTCTAATGTAATTCAAAATATTGTTACTTAAATTTATATATGAAGTTCTAATTTATTAATTAATATATATATATATATATATTTTTTTTTATAAATATATATATATACAATTATACACAATCTCTACTTAGACAAGTGTATATATATATATATATGAACTATTAGAAACTATGTAACTACAATTTTACTGTATAAGATTATAAATAAATATTAAGACATTGTAACACTTCTATGCTACATTATAATTACAGTTTTTCCTTAGCCACTCCCTAAACCAAATCTTCTGTCTCTCTCAAATATCTCCAGGAATGCCCTATTTAGGAAAGACATTTTTCTATCCTTCAAAACCTCAGAGAACTGCCTGTTCTTCTGTCCACATTCCATGATATCACTGTGAGCTGGTCGTCTCACCTGACTCTGTCCGTCTATTTCGGCCATTTCCTTTCTTAGGGAAAAGTCATAGCTTTGCATTTTTAACTCTTTCTGTGAAGAGATGGACCTTTGCACTGGCTGATATGGCTTATAACAGATATGAAATCTCCTGCGTATTCGATAGAGTTCACTTTGGGGATGACTCAGTCTAGGAGAGTTTGATATTGGCTTTTGGTAAGAATTTACCTTTTCTGGTTTTATAAATTTAACTTGATTTATTTTCTTTTCACGATTTTCATGTTTTCTAACAAAATCCAGCAACTGAGCACATTCAAATAATGAATTTTTTTGTGATGCCATAATTTGGGAAACTGGATCTAGGAATTTGAATTTTTGTACAAAAGTTGTTATCATATGTTGTACTTTTCCATTTTTGATGAGAGCTTTGTACAACCGTTCAAATATGGACATGAATGTATATGTACATTCCTTCCTACCAATCCTTAGTTTCTGCAGATCTTCTATGTTGGGAAAATCCTTTGTGACACAATAAATCAAATATCTTAATCTGTCCGAATCATTTTGCCATCCATTAGGAGAGTCATTTTCACAGGGCATTAAATGTAAACGTCTGGACAATGTCACAGGAATCCATATTTTAAATAATTGATTCCTCTCCTCATTGGATAAATCAAACTTATCAGAGAAGCTCTCAAATGTCTCTGAATTTCTACAGGCATGGATTTCGACATCATATTTTGGCATGATTTTGTATAATTTTAGCAAATTTTTCCTCATTTTAATTTGTAGTTGAGCCTGGGTAATTCCTGAATTCTCTGATATTTTTAGTGGCTCTTGTACGTCCGTTCGTCCTACGTCACTCACGTCTCCTCCCACATCACCTAGTATGTCAGTTTCTCGTATGTCAGTCATGTCTCCTCCCATGTCAGGTTTCTGTATGTCCGTCTCTTGGTCAGACCCAAGGTCACCTTCAGTTACAGACACGTGTCTTACTTTTTGTTCATTTTCCACATTACAGTCAGAATCATTGTCACCATCTGACACTTCTTCTACACTATTTTCCTGCTTAGAAATCTCAAGTACAAAATCATGAAATACCTGTACAAGATGTAGAATATTCCGCAATTTGTGTTTCTCTCTATTTACCAATTTAGAAGTTAACTGTAAATTCTGCAATTCACATTCTTTGTATAAACTGAGCCACAAAACGTCTACGTCATTTCCTACATTAGCTTTGAAATTAATATTACTTTGTTTAGCAAAAGAAGAAATTATATCCAAATTTTGCTTACCTTAAGATTCCTTAGCTTCTCTTTATCAGCAAGTCCTGTCTTCAGTTCGTCTGATTCTTTTCCTGTGTGATTCTGTTCCTTGTTAGTACCTCTGCTTCCTGTCAGTCCTCAGTCTGTAGATTCTTTCTGCTTCTCGTGACAAATTAGTGAATTTACTGACACGTGAACAACAGCTGTTCAGCTCGTCAGGACTTCCCCCCTTGTTCACGGATGAAATTCACTTACTTAATTTAAAAAACGAAAAAACAGGACTGGCTGGCTCACCATTGTAAAATAATACTCTTTCTGTATTATTTTTTCTACTGAGGACTTCTCAAAGTATCAATATCACGATATTCTTATAAAAAAATGTATCTATTTATTCTTGGATTGTCCATTAAAAAGAATCAGATTGCAGCAGGTACATACAATAATTTGTTATAAAGTAATTGTCCATTTGTCCATAATTAGCTTAATGGTTGAGATTCACCCATCTTTCCTTAGATCCTGGCTGGTAAATCATGTCTTTATCCAGCACGTGTCCAGGCCTACATGTCAGATACTTCTCAGCATGAAGATTCTTGTGTCTTGTGGGGTGGAAGAGAAAGAGAGCCCCCCCCTTTCTGTACCATGGGCTTTTATAGCCAGTCGTATGGCACACCTGTTCTACATATGGTAGTGAACCAAAAATACACACACAAATAGCGCATGTCAAGTAGACACGATGGCTGATGCAATCCTTGTGCAGTGTATAAAACTCAAAATTTGAGAATAAAATGAATATCCACTATTAATTATTTAACAGCTGCCTGCCATCGTCTGTGCAGACAGGAAGCGCCTGGAAAACGCGCGCTGGGCAGTCCCCGCCCCCCTCCTGCCTTCCTTCTCTTCGGCTCTGCAAACGGCCATTGCCTCACGGAGCTCAGCGCTGTCCTCTCCCTCCCCCCTGCTCTCCGCTCTCACACACAGGCTCCAGGAAGCTGGTGAGTCATCTGTTTGTCTCATCTCTACAGCACAGAGCACTGCTGTCTTCTCTGCTGCATGCACACCTTAGTCCTTTTAAGGCAAGGTGCATTGCGTGTTCAGCAGCATTAACCCCTTCTGGCCATCATCAGAAAACCTTTTTTCTGCAGTGCTGGGGTAGCTTTTCTCCCTCTAAGGAGAAGCTTTAACCCTTCAGTGCTTGATAAATTGTTTTGTGGGAACAGGCTGTGATAGCAGGATCTCACTTCCCCAGTTACTGTGCTCTTGTAAGGGGTTATTACGTTATTACTGCTCTTTCCGCGACGCTCGCTACTGAGTAGGGGGCATGTCGGATCAGGGTCCAGGCGGCGCAGACCTCTCTCCCGGCCCGCTTCAGGATCGGTCACGCGTATCTGATATGCCGGGGTTGACGGCGTCAGGTTCGTCTCTCGTCAGGGGCCTCAGTGATGTTAAAGCGCTCACTCGCTCCATTGACAGTCTGTCTGACCTCCTGGGTCACTGGGTATCAGCTAAGTCCCTACCGGCGCGGGGCAAGAAGCGCCACAGGCCTGTGGTGGCGCTGTCTCCTCCGCGCAGCGCATCAGAGGCTTCGGATTCACCGACAAGCTCTGTGGGTGAGATCTCCGATTCTGATGAAGAGGATCGGCAGGGTCGCTCGGCTTCGCTTTCAGGCCGCGTGGATGCTCTTATTGGAGCCATGCGGGAAGTGTCAGGAGTCGCGTCGGGCTCGTTCGACACTGCCGGCGCACGATGAACTTAACGAGGCGGTGGAGAAAGAACGCCTGTGTCCGGATAAACGCTTCCAAGGGATGCGGTTTTTGGATGCCCTGTATCCCTGCTCCACAGAGATCATCGCTAATTGGGTCCCCTCTCCTGAAGTGGACGTGCCATTGTCTCAGCTGAGCAAATCTTCTTTGCTTCCGGTTAAAGGGAAGGCGAGTCTACAGGATCCGCTGGACAGAAGGACGGAGTTAGCGGCGAAGTCCATCTACGAGGCCGCGGGTCATGGATTCCGAGCAGCCTTGGGGGCCATGTGGGGACAGCCTGTACATCTAGTGCACTAGTTAGGCGTTGGGCCAGATGGTGATGCTGAGCAGTGTCTGCCCTGGCTGGACCAGAATGGGAGACCACAGAATCCACAGATGATTCTGACCCTATTTCATGCCCAGCACATGCCTGACACCTAACATTATACTGGTGAGGCTTCCCTGAGATGGTTGGATCAGCTGCAGTCGGCATGGCAAGATGGGACTCCGCTGTCTGACGTGGAAAGGCTCTTCCAGCTGTTGGAAGAGGCAGCCCGATATAGCAGAGACGCAGTGCTGGATACTACTTCGGCTCTGTCCAGGGCTCAAGCCTCGGCCGTCACAGTCAGGAGAGCACTGTGGCTCAAACAGTGGACTGGAGACGCAGTATCCAAACAAGGTTTGCTTACTCTGGTGTACAAGGGCAGTCAGCTTTTTGGTTCGGACCTCACGGAGCTGATTGCTAAGGCCAAGGATGTGGCTTTGCCACAGCGGAAAGCAGCAGCTTCTACGTCTGACAGGTCAAGTGTCGATAGTGGTCGTCGGTCCTTTCGACCCACGGGACGATTCGATCAGCCCTCTTGGAGATCGGGTCGTCCCTCATCTTCCGGTAAGAAGTCCACCCAGAAATCCCGTACTCCCTGGAAACAGCATTTCCGTCGGGACAAAAGGGAGATTGACAAAAAGCCCGCTAAGGCGGACTGACGCCAGGATCCCTCTCGAGGGCTCTCGGGTGGGAGGTCGGCTGCTACAATTCGGGTCGGTTTGGGCATCCCACGTATCGGACGCCTGGGTGACGCGGGTTGTGTCAGCGGGCTATTTCATAGAGTTTCACTCTCTACCCCCGGACAGGTTTCGTCAGTCTCGCATCCCGTCCGTGCCCAAGCTGGCTGCCGCTCTGCTGCGGGAGGTCGACTCTCTTCTGTAGCAGAGTGTAGTGGTTCCGGTTCCGCCGGAGGACCGGGGAAGGGGGTTTTTACTCCAACCTTTTTGTGGTCCCCAAAAAAGGAGGACAAGTTTCGTCCCATTCTGGACCTCAAGGATTTGAATCTTCATGTCCGAATCCGGAAATTCCGTATGGAGTCTCTTCGCTCCGTCGTGGTGGCCTTGTCGCAGTACGATTTTTTGCTGTCGATCGACATCCGCGACGCCTATTTGCATGTCCCTGTCGGCAGGGCTCACCAGCGCTTCCTGCGTTTCGCCGTAGGGCAGGCCCATTACCAATTTGTGGCCCTACCATTCGGGTTGGTCTCGGCGCCCAGGGTTTTTACAAAGGTTCTGGCGCCGCTCATGGCGCTCCTTCGAAAGCAAGGAGTTACGATTCTCCCTTACCTGGACGACCTGTTAATTGTGGCGCCCACAGCGGAGGAGGCAGTGACAGCTCGCGATCTCTCCCTTCAGCACCTGGAGGACTTCGGGTGGCTGGTCAATTGGAAGAAGTCGTCATTGGAGCCGTCGCAGTCAATCCTGTTCTTGGGGATACATTTCGACACCATACGGGCAGTGGTGTCCCTCCCTCCGGACAAACAAGCGAACCTTCGTCACCACGTCCAGGCTATGAGGTTGGTGAGGGCGATGTCCCTTCGGAAGTGCATGCGCCTTCTGGGTCTGATGGTGGCGGCAATGGAAGCGGTGCCGTTTGCACAATTTCATTCCCGGGATCTCCAAGATCTTATTCTGACCCATTGAGACCGATCGCCGACTTCGCTGGATCGCTGTGTCGTCATCTCCCGCAGGGTGCGAGAGTCTCTTGGATGGTGGTTACATCTGGAGGCTCAATCCCTGGGGAAATCCCTTCTTCTCCCACGGTGGTCGGTGATTACCACCGATGCCAGCCTGACTGGCTGGGGGGAAGTTTGGAACGACCTCTGGGTTCAGGGGGTCTGGTCGTCAGAGGAGTCGTCTCTGCCAATCAACATTCTGGAGTTGAGAGCAATATTTCTCTGCCTCCGACATTGGACGGTCCCTTTGAGCGGTCTGCCGGTCCGGATTCAGACCGACAATGCGACAGCTGTCGCATATATCAACCATCAGGGCGGGACGAGGAGTTCCAGACTCATGATGGAGGTCTCTCGGATCCTGGTTTGGGCCGAGTCCAGGGTTCCAGTCATCTCCACGTTTCACATCCCGGGTGTGCTGAATATCTCGGCGGACTTCCTCAGTAGATCCCGGAGAATGGAGTCTTCATCCGGAGGTTTTTGCTCTGCTGTGCTCCCGTTGGGGGACTCCCCAAGTGGACTTGATGGCATCCAGGCTGAACGCCAGGATTCCTACATTCATGTCCAGGTACAGGGACCCGGAGGCTGTGGCGGTAGATGCTCTAGTGGCCCCGTGGGACCAGTTCGAGCTGATCTATGTGTTTCCGCCGGTATCCTTACTTCCTCTGGTGATCAGGCGGATCAATCTCGAACGAGTATCGGCGATTTTGGTGGCGCCGGATTGGCCGCGGAGGGTGTGGTATTCAACGCTGGTGTCTCTTCTGGCGGCGCCTCCGTTTCCACTGCCTCTTCGCCCGGACCTGTTAACCCAAGGGCCCATTCGTCATCCGGACCTGAAGTCACTTCGTTTGACGGCGTGGCTCTTGAGACCGAAATCTTGACCCGTCGTGGGTTTTCGGCCGAGTTCATTGCCACCTTGCGGGCGGCCAGAGGTCCAGCTACGACTAGGATTTATCACAGAACTTGGGAGGCCTTCTATTCATGGTGTTCTGGATCGTCAAGGAACCCGAGAGTTTTTTCCATTCCCAACTTCTTGGCCTTTCTGCAATGTGGTCTGGTCAAGGGTCTAGCAGTTAGTACCTTGCGGGGTCAGGTCTCTGCACTATCCGGGCTTTTTCGGAAGGCTATTGCCTCACGCAGGGATGTGCGTTCATTTTTTCGCGGGGTTTCACGTCAGTTTCCGCCTCGGAGGGCGGTTGTGGCTCCTTGGCGGCTCAATTTAGTTTTGGAGGCTCTTCAGCATGGGCCGTTTAAGCCTATGGATTCAGCTACGCTTTACTTGCTTTCTTGGAAGGTGGCCTTCCTGGTGGCGGTCACCTCTTTAAGAAGGGTTTCGGAGTTGGCGGCACTGTCTTGCTCGCCCCCTTTTCTGGAATTCCACTCGGATCGTGTGGCGCTTCGTACCCGTGGAGATTTTTTACCTAAAGTGGTGTCGCGTTTTCCACCTCAATCAGGACATCCTGTTGCCTTCCCTCTGTCCGAAACCAAAGAGTCCGAAGGAGTGGGCCTTGCACTCATTGGATTTGGTGCGGGCATTGAAGTTCTATCTTTCAATCACGCAAGGGTTTCGAAAATCGGATTCTCTGTTTGTGATTCCTGCTGGTCGTCGCCGTGGTCAGCGGGCTTCCAAGGACACTATAGCTCGGTGGATATGTTCGGCTATCCTGGAGGCGTACCGGCTCAAGGGCGAGCCTTGTCCGGTTAAGGTTCAAGCTCATTCCACGAGAGCTGTTGGTTCGTCGTGGGCTTTTCGTCAGGGGGCTTCGGCAGCGCAGCTCTGCCGGGCGGCTACCTGGTGCTCCGTTCACACTTTTACTAAATTTTATAAAGTGGACGTGAGTGCTTCCGCCAATGCGGCCTTGTGATGCAGGGTCCTGCAGGCGGCGGTGGTTTAGGTTATCTCTTTATTTTTTGTTCGGCGCTTGTTGCGCACTTGCCTAAGTTGTTGGGGTGTTGGCGATTCTGCCACTGTTTCCCACCCATGAGTTTTGGACTGCTTTGGGACGTCCCACTAGTAATGGATCTGTGTCTCCCTTCCTTCCCTTCTGCTGCTGAAAGATGGATTTTGGTAAGACCTTACCTGTAAAATCCTTTTCAGCGAAGGAAGGAAGGGAGACACAGCACCCTCCCATGGCAGAAGTGTATTATGTTTTTTCTAGATGCGGCGCGACTCCCTCCTGATGGCGGTCATCTGGTCTGGGGTTGGCGCACTAGGGCTCTGTTCCAGCATTGCCAGCTCATCGCAGTTGTCAGGTCCAGTAAGTAGTGCCTGGGACTGTGTGTTTTCATGCTGTTATATACATAACCTGTTCTCTCACATTTCTGAATTTTCAGAAGGTGTTGTGTTGTTCCCCTGGTGTTGTCTGCTCTTCCTTAGCTTGTGTACGGACTGGAGAACATGGGAGTAGGAGGAGCCTAAGCTGGAGGGGCCGGTTGTCACTTTTTCTAAATCTGAGGTGAACTATCCTGTGGGGCTCCGCCTACCCCCACTAGTAATGAATCTGTGTCTCCCTTCCTTCCTTCGCTGAAAAGGATTTTACAGGTAAGGTCTTACCAAAATCCGTCTTTTTCTCGTTTTACCCTATAGCCTATTTACACTCCACTTCTCAGCAGCTCTCGTTTATAATCTTTCAGTGTAAATGCATATTAAGTCTCAGCATTGGCTTACCCTGCCTGTTCTGTAGAGATTCTCAGCAGCCATCTTATTATCATCACAGACAGGATTAAAATAAAAGGTAACATCTTGTCATATAGATAATACAGGATCCACCATTCACAAAAGGTGATGGTCTCAGCTGACCTTCTCCCCCCTCTCTGCACAATGACCTCTGCACAGGTCAGAGAGCATGCCTATAACCCAGTGAACATCCACAGTCTAAAGTGGTCCATACATCCACTGTAAGGCTTATCAGCTCAGGTAATATTGCCGCCTGATCATTTAGAGAGAATACAATTAGAAAAATCTTGACAATCAGAAATTAAAAACCTATTGATAAAAAAGAATATAAATGTCTGGTTTTAATAATTACAGAAATTTCTAGCTGATATATTCCTTAACATAATCAACACTCGTATAAGACGTAGATAGTACTCGGACCTCACAAGTGACCGCGGTCAGATAGTATTTAATCTAAATCACAATTAGTCAGGAAGCAGGAAACCACTAGAATAAAATTCCGCAAGTACAACAAACGTGATTGTATATTATCATTAGGCTATATTCAGTAGCTTTACCGAGAATTCTATAATAAAGGCTCAGTGGTCAATGTTCTCGTGTATAAAACATTCACATAACATAAGAATAAGTAACAATGCAGAACACTGACGTGGTAAATCTAAAGCTTCCTCCTAAAAGGAAAACCCCACGCGGGGAGAGGACCACATCTGAAGACTCGACAATGACACATAATGATGGAATGATCATCTTGGAGCTTCTCCTGCTGAGCCTTCACCTCTTTCCAGGACATCGAGGGAAAAAAGAAAATACCTGACTATTCAAGGAACCATTCCTGAATAATTCTTAGTATTCTGGGATATTTGACTGCATCCGTTCTTTATGGAAATAAGGATCTACAAAAGCCAAACTGTTGTAAAATGCAGCAAATGTTCTATTGTGTGGTATACTGGGATGTACGGGGGCTTCAAACTCTGGGGTGACCATTATAAAGCAGCACAGAGCCCATTGTATAAACTCTACTGGTATATTTAGCTGGATTAGAACCAAAATATCTAACTGAAGGCCCACCATACATATTAGACTAATGTTGACCTATCCCACCGATATTGACAGATTCAGCTGAAACTCAAATGTGTATGGGGGCCCAGACAACTGATTGTTGGGGAAGTTAAAGGGGTATTCCTATCTCCAAGATCCTATCCCAATATGTAGTAGGTGTAATAATAATATTAGCAAATACCTCCAATTAGAAATGTAGTATAGTCCTTCTGATTAGCAATGTTGCTTACCCCATGTGCAAGGCATTGCAGTAGCTTAGGCATCTATGGTTACGACCACACATAGTGGTCGTAACAATGAATACCTAAGCTACTGCAATGCCCTGCACATGGGGTAAGTGACATAGCTAATCAGAAGAACTATCCTACATTTATAATTGTAGGTATTTGCTAATATTATTACACCTACTACATATTGGGATAGGATTTTGGAGATGAGAATACCTCTAAAGTGTCCGACATGTCCGATTTTGAACTATTGATCCTTCTGTTTCCCTGGAGATAACTTATTACCAAAGATGTAGGACTGCGGTTCTCTTATAGAGAACACAGAGACACTCGGCTGAAGTACTCTTGTGTATGGGACAAGGCTTTACTGTTGGAATTGCTGTGGCATATGAGAGGAGACTGACTATGAGCATCACTATCACGGTGAAAATATTTAGGATTTTTAAAGTCCTAATTTTAGGAGGTCCAAGTCCTAAAAAAATATTATTAACCAGGAACAATGTATTATTTAGAAAAAGACTCATCCATCGCCTGATTGGATTGTTTATAGTCATCTCATCTGCCCATGTAAACAGGACGTGCTGCCGACAATAAGCAACCATCTTGGTGCACTTTGTATCGGCCCTTTTGAAAAGGCTTTATATGAGCACCGGTGGACTTGTTAGTGGGGCTGTGGCCTGACGCTGATGATTGGCCACACTATCTATCAGTATTCGGTCAGTATTTTTTCTCAGGAGTGGGAGCCAAAACCAGGTGAGGAACAATCAGAGAAACGGTCTAATAGAAACAAGTCACCAATTCTGCATTTATCACCCACTCCTGGTTTTGGCTCCCACTCCTGAGAAAAAATACTGACCGAATACTGATAGTGGGGCCGTGGCCTCAGTCCACAAGTCCGCAGTGCATGACCGTGCTCATTCATGTGTATTTGTACATGTGAGATCTGAAATGAACGTGAACGACTGTGACCTGTTTGGTGAGATAAAGGTTACTGACGCACTTGATCTAAACTTAGTCCCGCAGTCCGGCTTCACCCATTTTTTTCCTACAGATCATATTACCTGAACTTATCATGTGTCTTCCCAGGCTGTAAACAGAGAGGAGGCAGTACATTGTAAAGACGAGGCCTACAGCGTCCAAAGCCCAAACCCGAGAAACCAACAACTAATCTGTCCGGGGTACAAATACATTCCACCCCTCTGTTATCCTGATCAGACAAGGAGCTCACATGGCTCATTACAGGACGGGACGGAAGTTCTCTTAAAGTGATCTACACCTCCGACATTAAATGTGACGATACGTTTCTAATGTCTAGACGGAGTGAGCCGTCTTTCTTTTTGACGAAGAAGAAGCATGCTCCCGCCGGGGAGGTAGATTTCCGGATAAATCCCCGGGCCAGATTCTCCTCAATATATTCAGACATGGACCGGGTCTCAGCAGCAGACAAAGGGTAAATACGCCCACGGGGAGGAGTAGCGCCGGGTATCAGGTCGATTGGGCAATCGTATGGTCTATGAGGGGGTAATGTCTCTGCTTCTCTTTTATTAAAGACATCCGCTTAAGACCAATAGGGAACCTGTAGGCCGGGTAGATTGGCTGGGGTAGGAGAAGGACAGGCAGGAAGAACGGGAACTAAGCAAGTCTTATGGCAGTCCTGTTCGCAGCGAAGGACTTCTCCGGTCTGCCAATCAAGCACGGGTGCATGTTTCTGGAGCCAAGGTAGGCCTTGCAAGAGGGCGTGAGAGAGTCCAGGCAGAACATGGAAGAAGATGCTCTCAGAGTGCAGCATTCCCACCTGCAGAGTTATGGATTCGGTGATGAGTTGAATGGGATGCGGTAAGAGACCCCCATCCACGGAGGCGACAGATAAGGGTACAGCCAGGGGTTTGGTGGGAATGTGGTATTTCTCTACCAGGGATAGAGAAATGAGATTTCCGGCAGCTCCAGAGTCAAGTTGAGCTAGTTCACAGAAACTGTTCTCCCCGCAGATGATAGAGACCGACAGCATCAGAGATGGAGAGGGTTTACTCTTGTCTAGGACGACCTCTGTGAGCGATCCTAGACACAGGCGTTTCCCGACCTCTCCGGGCAGGAACGGATCCGGTGCTCCGTACTGCCACAGTAGAAGCAGCTCCCCTCGGCACGGCGTAATTCTTGACGGGTTTTGACCATCTTGGTCTGGTCGACCTGCATAGGCTCGGGTGAGTGCGCCTGTAACGGAGGAACGGAGGAAGTGACGGGTTTCTGAAAGGTAGGGGCAAGGCGTGGAAACCTCCTCTCACGGGTGACCTCTTTGGTGCGCTCCTGGAACCGGATGTCAATCCGGGTGGCGAGTGTTATTAAGTCGTCGAGAGTGGTAGGAATGTCCCGACCGGCGAGTTCATCTTTAATACGGCCGGACAGACCCTCCCAGAAGACGGATACCAGGGCGTCGTTATCCCAGGCAAGCTCCGAAGCAAGGGTACGGAACCTTATGGCATATTGGCCCACGGTGAGACTTCCTTGACGGAGGCGTAGCAGAGATGAGGCGGATGAGGTCTTCCGTCCTGGTTCGTCGTAGACTTTCCGGAAAGCCGTGAGAAAGGCTGGCAGGTTGAACACCAGGGAATCTCCTCTCTCCCATAGAGGATTTAGCCATGGTATTGATGGGCAGCGGCGGTGCCGGGGTAGTAAGTGTGCGAGTGGAAGCAGCTCCCGATGAGACAGTCAGTGTGTCCAGGCGAGAGTTAACACTACGCAGGTGACTCAGGATGGACTCCTGTTGGGACCTCTGACGGGAAAGTTCATGACATAGGTCCGAGAGCGAGGGAGCTTGGGTGCCACCGGGTTCCATGGCCCGAGCAAACTGTAACAGGTGTGGGAGGTGAAACCTCTGAGCTACTATACAAAGGGCAGTCCTTGTAAGGAAGCGGGTGGCTCCCAGGGAAGGCGGGTAGGTAGACACTGCAAGTGACAAGGACAGTCTCAGGGTAGAAGGGCAGGGCGGTCACAGCAAGTGACGGGGACAGTCTCTTGACAGGCGGGTGGTCACGGCAAGTGACGGGGACAGTCTCTTGACAGGCGGTTGGTCAGGGCAAGTGACAACAGGGTAAGAGTCTCTAGGCAGGCAGGGGGTCACGGCAAGTGACGGCAGAGCCTCCAGGTAGGCTAGCAGGCAGGTAGCAGGTGAGCGCTCCCAGGTGAGCGAGTAAGAGTCTCTGGACAGGCAGGTGGTCACAGCAAGTGACGGCTAAGCCTCCAGGTAGGCTAGCAGGCAGGTAGCAGGTGAGCGCTCCCAGGTGAGCGAGTAAGAGTCTCTGGACAGGCAGGTGGTCACAGCAAGTGACTGCTAAGCCTCCAGGTAGGCTAGCAGGCAGGTAGCAGGAGAGCGATCCCAGGTGAGCGGGTGAGAGTCTCTGGACAGGCAGGTGGTCACAGCAAGTGACGGCTAAGCCTCCAGGTAGGTTAGCAGGCGGGTAGCAGGTGAGCGCTCCCAGGTGAGCGCTCCCAGGTGAGCGGGTAAGAGTCTCTGGACAGGCAGGCAGGTATTTGGCAGGTAGTTCCTGGTCCGCAGGCGGACTGATCCATAGACAGACTGGCAGGTGCTGGTAGGCAGACTGTCGGACCACAGGATTGCAAGCAGGTAGACAGAAATCAGGCAGATATCAGGCAGGTATCAGGCAACGGGACCTGTGGGCTGAAGCAGAGTTGAAAGGCTTTGCAACAACAGAGCTCGGGCACCTCCATTTTGTGAGGAGGTGCCTTATATATGGTGAGGTCCTCCGGCCATTGGCCGGGGACTCCTTAGGACGGCGCGCGCGGCCCCTTTAAGAGAGAGGGAGCGCGCGCGCTCGCACCCTAAGCGCATTGACGGGGAAGCAGCGTGCGCTGCCAGCAGAGCGGGAGGAAGACGCCGGGCACGGAGAGGAGAGGTGAGGGGAACGGCGTCCCTGCCTAGCAGGAGGCAGGGACGCCGACGCTACAGTCGTCGCATGATTGTAGCAGCCGTCACGTGATTGTGGCAGCCGTCATGTGATTGTGGCAGCCGTCACGTGATTGTGGCAGCCGTCACGTGCTGGTATAACACGCTGCAATTAGAAATGGGAATCGGCACAAGAGTCACAATATAAAGTCAGTGCTGGTAGTAACACAAGAATCCAACAAGCCGAGCGTCCACACGTCGTCCAACAGCCCAACATGGATGATGAGAAGCTGCGGGACGTCACATAATCCGCGATATTCAGGCAGAGAACACAAACCGCAATGTGCTGCCACCGACATCTTCATCAGCTCAGGAGGAGGCGACTGTGTAAGAACATCACCGTTTTGTTTTCCCCCCTGAATATCGTGGATTATTAGATGACTGATGTTCTGCTACTTTTTCTTTTTGAAGTTGTCTACACACATAATGGCTGCAGAGGACTGAGAGAAAGTCCACAGGGAACAAAACAGAAGTCGGGAACAGAAGGGGAGACGAGGGCTGAGCCACTTACACAGACAGAAAGCTGAGGAGGACATGTTATTACTCCAGGATCTGCTCCATTCATTCCCTATGTGGCATCCAAGCGCTGAGCTCGGCTTTTTCCAGAGCCCCATAGAGAATGAATGGAGCTGCAGTTGTTCCCTGACTTTCCGTTCCTTCCCGATCAGACGATGGTTCGCAGTGGTCAGACCCCACGATCAGTAAGTGATCACTGAGCCTGTGGATAAGTGATAACTAAAGTTGACAAATCCCCAGGCCCGGATGGGATACACCCGCGAGTACTGCAGGAATTAAGTAATGTCATAGATAGACCATTATTTTTAATCTTTAAAGATTCCATAATAACAGGGTCTGTACCACAGGACTGGCGTATAGCAAATGTGGTGCCAATATTCAAAAAGGGGACAAAAACCGAACTTGGAAATTATAGGCCGGTAAGCTTAACCTCTACTGTGGGTAAAATCCTGGAGGGTTTCCTAAGAGATGCTATAATAGAGTATCTGAAGAAGAATAACCTCATGACCCAATATCAACATGGGTTTACAAGGGACCGTTCCTGTCAGACTAATCTGATCAGCTTTTATGAGGAGGCAAGTTCTGGACTGGACCGAGGAAATGCAGTGGATGTTGTGTATATGGACATTTCAAAAGCTTTTGATACGGTTCCACACAAAAGATTGATACATAAAATGAGAACAATGGGGATAGGGGAAAATATATGTATGTCGGTTAAGAATTGGCTCAGTGATAGGAAACAAAGGGTGGTTATTAATGGAAAACACTCAGACTGGGTCTCATTTAACAGTGGGGTACCACAGGGGTCAGTATTGGGCCCCCTTCTTTTTAACATATTTATTAATGACCTTGTAGGGGGCATACAGAGTAATATTTCAATATTTGCAGATGACACTAAACTCTGCAGGGTAATCAATACTGAGGAGGACAATTTTATATTACAGGAGGATCTATGTAAACTAGAAGCTTGGGCTGATAAATGGCAAATGAGCTTTAATGGGGATAAATGTAAGGTAATGCACTTGGGCAGAGGAAATAAAATGTATAATTATATGCTTAATTGTAAAACACTGGATAAATCTGTCACTGAAAAAGACCTGGGTGTATTGGTGGACGACAAGCTCATGTTTAGTGGCCAGTGTCAGGCAGTTGCTGCAATGGCAAATAAAATAATGGGATGCGTTGAAAGAAGCATAGATGCTCATGAGGAGAAGATAATTTTACCTCTATACAAGTCATTAGTGCGACCACACTTAGAATACTGTGTACAGTTCTGGTCTCCGGCGTATAAGAAAGACATAGCTGAACTAGAGCGGGTGCAGAGAAGAGCAACCAAGGTTATTAGAGGACTGGGGGGTCTGCAATACCAAGACAGGTTATTACACTTGGGGTTATTTACTGTGGAAAAAAGAAGGCTTAGGGGTGATCTTATTACTATGTACAAGTATATGAGGGGACAGTACAAAGACCTTTCTACTGATCTTTCTACTCTGAGGCCTGAGACGGGGACAAGGGGACATCTTCTACGTCTGGAGGAAAGAAGGTTTAATCATAATCACAGACGGGGATTCTTTACTGTAAGAGCAGTGAGACTATGGAACTCTCTGCCGCATGATGTTGTAATGAGTGATTCACTGTTAAAATTTAATAAGGGCATGGATGGCTTTCTTGAAAAGTATAATATTACAGGTTACAAAAACTAGATTCCATGATAGGGCGTTGATCCAGGGAACTAGTCTGATTGTCGTATGGAGTCGGGAAGGAATTTTTTTCCCCAATGTGGAGCTTAGTGTTTGCCACAGGGTTTTTTTTTGCCTTCCTCTGGATCAACATGTTAGGCTATGGGTTGAACTAGATGGACTTAGTCTTCCTTCAACCTTAAAAACTATGTTACTATGTATGTAACTTGTTATCTTCAGACATCCCCTCTAAGCAATGGCGCACGCCAGCAGTGAAGGCGGGAGGAGGCCCTGGGTACAGGGAAGACTTTACCTCTGGGGGCCACATATAGGGCATGTGAGGGGTGGACACTTCCCGTATTCACCATTACTGAGCCCCCGCTCTGTACCGCTCTTATCTGAGTGCAGGAGACACAGTAGTCACTAATCAGCCACTCTCCGGCACTTGCAGCTGTCCGAGCTCTGCTGTGCCTGTTAGGAGTGAAGTTCGGGTCCTAGGAGGCAGCGACTATGCAGCCTGCAAAGCAGATCACAGCCCGGGTACCGCGTCTCCGGATAAATCTCCACCTTGTGAGCTGCTCTTGTGCAGCAGCCCCATGCAAGTCGCTCCGCTCTCCTCAGCCAGCTCCTGCTGAAGACTGAGCTCCTCTGCCCAATCTAGGAGCCCAATAGCCCTGATCACACCAGTGGTAGCCCAGTGCTGCTGGGGGGGGCAGGGCTAGATCCGATTTACAGATAGCAAACTAATCAGCCCTAGATATTTCTAATAGCTGCAGAGCAGGCGACATAACTCTGACCGGTGTCCTCATAGACCTCTCCTCAGCCGGGGTCTAATAAGAGCAGTAAGATGGCCGTCATGGGGTCCATTGTTAGATCTCGGCTGCCATAGAAACTCATCGGCACCATGA
This sequence comes from Phyllobates terribilis, assembly GCF_046119375.1. Lineage (NCBI taxonomy): Eukaryota > Metazoa > Chordata > Amphibia > Anura > Dendrobatidae > Phyllobates > Phyllobates terribilis. The sequence continues at coordinate 169,358 of NW_027362858.1, read as the reverse complement.
TCGCGCCTCCCTCTCCGGTCTTAAGTGCCTAAATGCTGTGAAAGCCACTGACTGTGTCATATAAGGGGTTAAGCTGCCAGGATCAGGGTTGGCTCCACTGCTGGCGCCTGAGGCAGGAGCGGGACTGTGTTATACCGCCACACGACTGCCGCACATCTTGTAAGAGCCCTGACTGCACCTGCCTGATGATAATGTGTCCTATAACGCGGGTCCTGGTACCAGACTGCCCTTTACATATTAATCACTAGCTGGGAACCAGTTACTTACAGGTTCTAGTTTCTGATGTGTTTCCAGGACCTGTAGTTATCAACATTTTACCCTTAAGGCCCAGTTATAATATTACTGCAACACTCTCACTACATATGAGCGTCCTGTACCTGTATACCTGCCCTGTGTGCGGCACAAAAGTATATAACAAAATCTGTGTACACAAATACCTATCTCCTGAATGGTATTACTGCTAGATCTCCTGTACATAGAAATATGAGGTTCTTAGCGCACACTTTGAGCAAATTGTGCGAGCCCATCTGCCAACGTCAAGGCGACCTCTTCAGATGGGTCCCTACACTAACACTACACTAACTTACTAACTGGGACCACCATTTTTAATGTTTATTATTACTGTACTAATGCAATCAATAGTACCTGTTCTAATTCATTTTTTTAATTAGTTTTATAATTTTTTATTACTCTTGTGTTTATGATAATGGTATTACTAAAATCCCTATACTTAGTGTTGATCCAGAAGAAGGCAAAAACCCCAGGACACCTTCAGCCAATTTGTGTCACAGGGGAAAAATTCCTTCTTGACCCCGAGAAAAGGCGATCAGTCCTAGGACCCTGGATCAAATCTAATAATGTTATTACTAGTTATTAATAATTCTTATTAAAATTATACAACTAATTGTACTGCTACTGTAGTTATTAGTATTTTAATTTAGGTTTTTGTACTTTTTATAGATTATATATTATTTATGTCCTGCTATCTTATTACTTTGCTATTCTAACTTTTCTATAACTACTTAAAATAATCAAAACAACACTATAATTATTTTTATATTCTTACTATTATTAACATCCTGCTATCTTATTACAGTATTATTCTACTTTCCTATCACTACTAATACTACCCTATACCTAGAGTGTTGATCCAGAAGAAGGCAAAAACCCCAGGACACCTTCAGCCAATTTGTGTCACTGGGGAAAAATTCCTTCTTGACCCCGAGAAAAGGCGATCAGTCCTAGGACCCTGGATCAAACCTAATAATGTTATTATTAGTTGTATAATTAATATATTACTTATTGTACTACTGGAGTTGTTTTAATTTATGTTTTTATTTTTATAAATATAGCTATTTAATATTCTTCTTATTATTAATAACCTGCTATATTTTTACATTATTATTATTCTCTCCTATCACTACTAATACTACCCTATAACTACAGTATTGATCCAGAAGAAGGCAAAAACCCCTGGACACCTTCAGCCAATTTGTGTCACAGGGGAAAAATTCCTTCTTGACCCCGAGAAAAGGCGATCAGTCCTAGGACCCTGGATCACACTGCTATTCTACCTACTACTATTACTACTGTTATTTTATTACTATTTTATTTATTTCTTACTATTATCACTAGTATTATTACTCTTATTACACTAATACTGATACACTACCACTATATTACACTATCCTGCTGTTATTTGGTGGTCTGATACTTACCAGCCGGTATTGCCGTATGTGATGTTATCGGCAGAGAGGTTCCAGCAGGATGGTCCACATGATGTTCCTCTTTCCTCTGAAATACCGGTTGATGTACTGGCGGAAGTTGGTCTGGTTCTCCTTCTTCCTTCTTGTTGTTGGGATCGGTTGTCTTCTTTTCTGGCCTTTGGCCGTCACTTCCCCCCTAGGGATCTTGATGTGGAGTTTCATCTTCTTTGCTTTCTCTTCTTTCTCTTCTTCCTCTTCTTCCTCTTCATCCAGGTAGGCGCACAGTTCTTTTAGTGTCTTCTGTCTTAAATCCATGATGTCCAGCTTTATCTTCTTTGCTGCTTTCTCCTCTTCTTCCTTCTCTTCTTCCTTGTCTTCCTCTTCATCCAGGTACTTGCGCCGTTCTTTTAGTTCCTTGCGCCTTTCTTCCCTCTTCCTTTTCTCCCTGGCTTTATACTCTTCGATGCATCTTCTTTGGGCAATGGGGTTGGTCGGCATAAGGCGCTGGAAGAGAAGAGATGAAGTTAGGAGGCTGCAAGGAAGATCCGAATACACAGCTACCTTATAGAAGAGGCCGTAGCGTTGCCCTGAGTCGTCTCACTGACCTCCTTCTTGTAGAGGGGAGAAGGGAGAAACTTCACACAATATGCCAGTCTCCTCAGCTGTTCCTCAGGACTGATGTAATCTGCAGAAAACACAACCAGATATTAGGAGCAATCCTCACCGTACAAAGAGGACGTATGTATGTTAAGACTGTCAGAAGGAGCTCACTGATGGATTCTCAGTTAACTAGTTCTGCAGCCAGCAATAGACAGTACAGCACAGAGGGTACAGGAGGCAAACTGTGCACAATTTTCAATAAAACTCAGAAAAATATTTACCACCAAGTATATGCATTAAAGGAAAGAAAATGTCCCCACAGATGAGTCTGTTTAATGAAAGCCCCAGAAACCCATGTAACAAGAGTATAGAGAACAGTGAGTGAGTGATGGATACTACCTGCTCCAACGCTGGCAGAATACTCCATCCCCATGGTGTCCGCTGATATCTTCTCTTGTAGAAATGTCTCCACAATCTATAAAACCTCAGGAGGCGTCAGCAGAGGGTTTGGGGATTGGCTGATATCTCTTTGGTCTTAGAAACATTGGCTATAAATAATTCGGGGGCTCTGCTGGGGAAAGGGCAAATTGGGAAATGTGTAGGATATTTACTGTTCTGTATCTGAGCTTCATTAAAGGGGAATTATCAGATGGAACAAGTCATCCCCTTATCCCTGGGCTCGGTGACGACTGATAGATCAGTGGGGTCCGACCGCGGGAAACTCCAGCAATCACCAAAAAAGGGCAGTGACCCCCATTAGAAGTGATGGCTGGATCCTTCCAGATGGGAGATGTGATGAGTGTGGCGCCCCCCACTGGTGTCTCAGCGTATCATGTGTTGGGGAATAATGACTTCTCCTCTGGTAAATGGGCTGATTCCTGTCAGTTGTGGTCGCTGAGTGCGTGTGATGGGATGTGGCTCCGTCCATTATATTATATCACGTCTTATACCTATAATCTCTCGCTGATCGCAGGTGTCTGTCTTCACACTCAGATCAGATGGAACAAACTGACCACATAGGAGGTTTGTTTTTTCAAATTCAAACCGAGCAATCCTATTGGCTGAGTATGACTGTCGTTACCATGGTGACAGAATTTTAAAGGGACAGAACATTAATAATGTATAATAGTGTATTTTATGACATATTTCACATAATAGTGGCTGATATATGGACCTGTACAGATAATATGTGGGCGCACACTTCTATAACTCCTCATATTTTTCATACAGCAATTTGGTGGTGCTGCAGAGATATTTTGGGCGTAATATAACTTGTGCTGGCAATTGATCATCTATAAAGTAGTCTGGTAATGTATGTAATGGTCCTAAGATTGTGGTTTTATGTTCAATACAAATCTAAATATTAATCAGACGTCACTCCCTGCTATTTGAAGGGTTTTTGTCCCTTTCCCTATGTCAGAGTAGTATCACATATAGCTCGGATACGCTGCAGCCTTCAGAACAATGAGGTCCGTTGTGGCTTTTCCCTGCACATTCGGCCATTATATAAGTGACGGCAGCTGCGTTGTGTCCCTGCACGGCTGATAGCGTCGCTGTGCAGGGATTCAGTATGGTGGAGCTGGGGCTCTTTTCTTTTATGGGTCGATACAAGTCTTGTTCAGACATATAAATCTGCCTTGATTACATTGTAGAAAAGAAGGGTGACATTACAGGAGTTCCATACATTCTCAGTGTAAGATCAGTGGGGTCGGACCCCCGGCACCAGGGAGTATACAGAAGGAGCTTGTGAATGTCTTACTTTAGTGGTCTTGTAAGCCCCTCATCCCACACTTTTCCTCTATAGGACATATAGCTTTTCTGTATACATAACTCTTATGTAAAAACAACATCCTCCATGCACATTTCTGTAGGTTGCCTGATGGTTCAGGTGTATTTACATCATTTTTTTCTACTGCCCGACCTAACAGCGTTAGCTTGCTCTTTTAGCAATCCAATTGTATTGTTTCACATTTGGGGCGATTGTGTCGGCAGCAGGTTTCATTGTGGGGTTATATAATGGGCACTATTTTTATAGGCTTATTTGGATATTAATGCCTTTGTGAATAGATACTTTGCTGCTACCTTGCTCTTTATTATATTGTGGTGGGCAGTCTGTAGTCATATATTGAGATTTTCTGTGACTAGTTGGGCATATATATGTGAGGATTAACCATATCAGTACCTTGCAATGGTTTTGTTATTCATTGGGGCAATTGTTGCTTTTTAGTTGTTTTTTTTAACATGTCTTGTATGTTTAGTCTTTAATAAAATTCTATATTTTTGCTATTCCTTGGTGATCCCGGTCATTGCATCCTTTCTTTCTCCTTGTTTCTTTCCATCTCTATTATGTAGCTGCAGGGTTAGGGACGGCCGGTTCCTTGCAGGAATAGTTATCAGGACGGGTGCGGTTTCTGCTGTAATAACTCATTCATGTGACCCATCAGTCATCACCCGATCAGCCGGGCAATGCTCAGCACAGGCCGCCGTCATCCCACTTCTCTACATCTATTATATAGACACTCCACAACTGCTCCTTCTCTTCACAATTCAGAAAGATTTTTTTTTTTTTTTTTTTATTTCCGCAGCCATGCAGTGACGCTAGGTAGGTGCAGAGCTAAAGGGAAACCCACCTCAGAAGAAAATTCTAGGGTCCTGATCACTAGAGATGAGAGCTTAAAGGGAATCTGTCACTAGGTTTTTGCCATATATTCCGAGAGCAGCATGATGTAGAGACAGAGACCCTGATTCCAGCGATGTGTGACTTTCTGGGCTGCTTGCTGGTGTTTTGATAAAATCTTTGTTTTATCAGTAGGAGGTTGTGACTAGAAGACTAGTAAACCTGCAACCAGGTATCCCTCATTTTTCAGGAGTGGTCCAAATTAAATAAAAAAGCGGTCTATAGGGCGCTAAAAGAATGAACACTAGAAGTGAAAAAAATTTTAGGACTAAAAAATAAATTTAATGAGCCCTTTCCACAAAGCGTTTCGATAGTGAACTATCTTCCTCAGGTGGTACATGGCGCGCTTTTTCTCCCTTTCTCTTTTCTCATTTTTCACAAGGTCTGTATAGCAGCCTTCTGCCTATGCACAGTGTACACAGAAAGCTGCCAATCAGTGGTGCAGCCGGTTATACGGAGCTCAGCATTCAGAGCACTGCTAGATCTGCAGTAGATAAAACTAAAATTTATCAAAACTGCAGCGAAATAAGGGACACATTTCTGGAATCAGGTTTCTGCCCTTACATCATGCAGATAGGATAGCAAAACCTGGTGGCAGATTCCATTTTAGAGCCATCGGATATTACCTTGTGACCTCTCAAAGGGGAACTTGATGTCTAGGATGGTTATTATTTTATGTCATGTGTCTCTTGCTGCGGGATAACTTGTATGTAATGTGTTGTATGTTAGGTCTATGAACAGTACAAGTCCTTCAGTACAGGGTTACCTGAGAAGCGTACCCAGCATGAAGCAGGACTTGTATTATGTTTTGTCAGGGATGATTAATGTCTGAGTGCTTTATGCTGCGTTCTGCAGTCATCTCTCTGCCATCCTCCGTACACCCATCGCCGTCCTGTTCTCACACTTCTTTATTTGGCTTTTTTCTTGTGGTCGTAATATGGAGCATGTTGTATCCATAAAGCGGTCAGATTTGCCGGACCTCATGCTGTTCTGCCGAATCAGACCTAGATCATTATTGGGGGCTGGGGCACCTCCAATTCAAGACAGTAGACAAATCGTGTCTTGTGAGACTGCACGCTCCAGCACCCACAATACTGGAGCATCGGTTAGGTTTACACATATCCACCTGTTGTGTTTTCTTTTGGGACACAGCAGTTTGTAGAATTGTCATCATTAATGTTTTCTTTTTTTTATCTTTCCAGTATTACTGAAATTCAGAAAGATGTGGAGTACAGACTGCCAATCACCTTTAAGAACTTCACCATCAGCATCAATATGTAAGTGACACGGGGTGCTATTGTCTTAGCTGAGAGATTACGTTGCATTTGTTGGGGTTATTAAATGTGAACCTAATGGGAATTAAAGGGATTGTCCTCTACTTTGATATTGATAACATCAGCATTGGGTATCAATATCAAATCGATGGGGTTCTGACAGCCCCCCAGAGAGGGAGCCGCATGCTCCTATTCACTTGTGAAGATGGCCCCCACTGATTCCATATTAATGACCTATCCAATGGGTAAGTGATCAATATCAAGGTAGTGGGCAACCCCTTAAAGAAAGCAGACCATATTAGGTACTTCTAGAATATCGTTGTCCCATGCTGTTGATAGACCCCACCGCGTGTAATCGGTACCCTACAATGACTTGTCATCCATAGTCATGTCTTGTAGCACTGGAGCCATTAAATGATGTTGCTTGGCGGCTCATGACGTCACTATAGATGATGTGTATTAATGCAAGTTGTTTAATTGCTACTAATAAGAAATCACTTTAAATCAATATGGAGGCTTATAGGGTCCTCTCAGCTTCCTTTTACATATGGAAGTAGTGGTAGAACAGTATCGTCGATTGTCCCTCCCCAGAAAAATGATCCTTTTTTTTTTTTGCAGAGCTCCGATGTGCCAGTCAAAAGGAAATGGAGTGTCTGCAGATTGGTGTGGGAGTGCAGAGGGGCGTGTCCGTGCACTTGAAAGGAGCTGTCTAAGTGCAGGGATACGCCCCAGTGCACTTCCAGACGGATTTGCAGATGTTTTCCACACTAGATTTGTCATGATGGACTCATCAGATCTCTTATAACACCATTATGATCAGATGTCAAGGTGCTGACGTCCCTTTATGCCTTACGCTACGTGCCACCTAAATGGATTTTCCATTGAGATGAGATGAGGGTGTTGGGTATTTTCCCCGGACCTGTCACGTTTCTGTAGGCTGCAGTCATGTATCCCGCGTCTTGCTCTAATACTTTGTTTTTATTGCAGTTTACTTCCGCCACAATTTCCTCAAGACAAACCTCTCATCACAGTCTTTCCACCGATAAGACATCACCTGGTGGACAAGCAAGGCACCAATGTCACCTGTCCTTTACTACATAATGTAAGGAGACTTGGGAGATTTTGAGCACTGGACTTAGGAATGTTGTCATTTAACCTTTCAATGACTGAGGTGTTTTTGTTTTTATAAAGTGGATCTGTGTGGTCTCCTGACACATCTGTTTTAGTAATCTTATAAACCCTATAAAATCACAAATGTGCAGAGTTTGTGTTTCAGACCACTGTGCAGTGCCTTTGAAGGCTATGTTCACACATTGCGTTTTTTTCAGCGTTTTTTTAATGCAAATTTTCAGCTGTGTTTTACAGTACAAGCAAAGTCTATGAGATTTCAGAAATCTCATGCTCACACCCTGGTTTTTGTATGATCAGTATTTTGTGATTTGCATTGTTTTTTGCTGAATAGAGCACGTCACTTCTTTCAGTGTATTTCACCCATTGAAAGTAATGTGTAGTGAAAAAACGCCTAGTGTGAACATAGCCTTACATCTAATTGACAATGGGGTGTTACCTTACTCCTTGTCCATGTCTAATCAGTTTGGACAGTAGGCATAATCACTTCGACCAGGGGCCTGGCAGTGGCCAGTTGTCAATGTATCCACACATTTCCAGAAGATTGGCACAACGCAGAGGACCTGGGAAGAAGAGATGCCACGGTATTGTTACTTCATAGGGAATACACCTCTTTATTTTGGTAGATGAGGTCTTTGTCAAACACATCTTCAGCAAAGGAGAACGAAATGAAAGGATTAATGTATGTGTTAATGACCCGGTTCTGCGTGTGCTCTACGTAAAATGTGGCTGCAGATGGCTGTGCTGCATCGACACGTGAGGTTTGGGAGCCCCCTTACATCTAATGGGTGGGGGTCTTACATTGAGGTCCCCACTTCAGACATTTCTGATATTTCCAGTGAATTTTCCAAGGAAGTTTCAGATAAAAATACCATAAGAAAATGTGGTCAACCTTGTTTTTTTTTTTAATATATAAGATTTTTAGTTATAGTCTTTGTTATGTTCACATAGAAGACCGGTGGGTTTTTTCTTTTTTAGCAACAAAGTATATACAGTGGGGAAAATAAGTATTGGATACACTGACGATTTTGCAAGTTTTCCCACCTACAAAGAATGGAGAGGGCTGTAATTTTTATCGTAGGTACACTTCACCTGTGAGAGACAGAATCTAAAAATAAAAAACAGAAAATAACATTTTATAATTTTTACATACTTATTTCATGCAATTATGCAAATTAATTATTTGATACAATAGAAAAACAGATCTTAATATTTGGTACGGAAACCTTTGTTTGCAATTACAGAGGTCAGACGTTTCCTGTAGTTCTTGACCAAGTTTGCAGACACTGCAGCAGGAATTTTGGACCACTCCTCCATACAGATCTTCTCCAGATCTTTCAAGTTTCGGGACTGTTGCTGGGTGCAGTTGTCCTGTCCCCTTTGCAGAAAAGCACCCCCAAAGTATAAGGTTTCCCCCAGCATGCTTCTCAGTTGGGACGGTGTTCTTGGGGTTGTACTCATCCTTCTTCTTTCTCCAAACACGGCAAGTGGAGTTGATACCAAAAAGTCCTATTTTGGTCTCATCTGACCACATGACCCTCTCCCATGCCTCCTCTGGATCACCCAGATGGTCATTGGCGAACTTCAAACGGGCCTGGACATGTGCTGGCGTGAGCAGGGGACCTTGCGTGCCCTGCAGGAGTTTAATCCATGACGGCATAGTGTGTTACTAATGGTAATGTTTGAGACTGTAGTCTCGGCTCTCTTCAGGTCATTGACCAGGTCCTCCTGTGTAGTTCTGGGCTGATTCCTGACCTTTCTCAGAATCATCCTTATCCCACGGGTCGAGATCTTGCATGGAGCCCAAGACCGAGGAAGATTGACAGTCATCTTGTGTTTCTTCCGTTTTCTAATAATTGTGCCAACAGTTGTTGCCTTCTCACCAAGCTGCTTGCATATTGTCCTGTAGCCAATCCCAGCCTGGAGCAGATCTACAATTTTGTCCCTGGTGTCCTTAGATAGCTCTTTGGTCTTAACCATGGTGGATAGGTTGGAGTGTGATTGATTGAGTGTGTGGACAGGTGTCTTTTATACAGGTAACGAGTTCAAACAGGTACAATAAATACAGGTGAGGAGTGCAGAGTAGGAGGGCTTCTGAAAGAAAAACTAACAGGTCTGTGAGAGCCAGATTTCTTGCTGGTTGGTAGGTGATCAAATACTTATTTCATGCAATGAAATGCGATTTAATTATTTAAAAATCATACAATGTGATTTTTTTGGGGATTTTATTTTTAGATTCTGTCTCTCACAGTTGAAGTGTACCTATGATAAAAATGACAGACCTCTCCATTCTTTGTAGGTGGGAAAACTTGCAAAATCGGCAGTGTATCAAATACTTATTTTCCCTACTGCGTGCATGTATGTATATATATATATGTGTGTGTGTGTGTGTGTGTGTGTGTGTGTATGTACAGTACAGACCAAAAGTTTGGACACACCTTCTCATTTAAAGACTTTTTATATATTTTCGTGACTATGAAAATTGTACATTCACACTGAAGGCATCAAAACTATGAATTAACACATATGGAATTATATACTTAACAAAAAAGTGTGAAACAACTGAAAATATGTCTTATATTCTAGGTTCTTCAAAGTAGCCACCTTTTGCTTTGATGACTGCTTTGCACACTCTTGGCATTCTCTTGATGCACTTCAAGTGGTAGTCACCGGAAATGGTCTTCCAACAATCTTGAAGGAGTTCCCGGAGATGCTTAGCACTTGTTGGCCCTTTTGCCTTCACTCGGCGGTCCAGCTCACCCCAAACCATCTCGATTGGGTTCAGGTCTGGTGACTGTGGAGGCCAGGTCATCTGGCGTAGCACCCCATCACTCGCCTTCTTGGTCAAATAGCCCTTACACAGCCTCGAGGTGTGTTTGGGGTCATTGTCCTTTTGAAAAATAAATGATGGTCCAACTAAACGCAAACCGGATGGAATAGCATGCCGCTGCAAGATGCTGTGGTAGCCATGCTGGTTCAGTATGCCTTCAATTTTGAATAAATCTCCAACAGTGTCACCAGCAAAGCACCCCCACACCATCACTCCTCCTCCTCCATGCTTCACTGTGTGAACCAGGCATGTAGAGTCCATCCGTTCACCTTTTCTGCGTCGCACAAAGACACGGTGGTTGGAACCAAAGATCTCAAATTTGGACTCATCAGACCAAAGCACAGATTTCCACTGGTCTAATATCCATTCCTTGTGTTCTTTAGCCCAAACAAGTCTCTTCTGCTTGTTGCCTGTCCTTAGCAGTGGTTTCCTAGCAGCTATTTTACCATGAAGGCCTGCTGCACAAAGTCTCCTCTTAACAGTTGTTGAAGAGATGTTTCTGCTGCTAGAACTCTGTGTGGCATTGACCTGGTCTCTAATCTGAGCTGCTGTTAACCTGCGATTTCTGAGGCTGGTGACTCGGATAAACTTCTCCTCAGAAGCAGAGGTGACTCTTGGTCTTCCTTTCCTGGGGCAGTCCTCATGTGAGACAGTTTCTTTGTAGCGCTTGATGGTTTTTGCAACTGCACTTGGGGACAAATTCAAAGTTTTCACAATTTTTCGGACTGACTGACCTTCATTTCTTAAAGTAATGATGGCCACTCGTTTTTCTTTACTTAGCTGCTTTTTTCTTGCCATAATACAAATTCTAACAGTCTATTCAGTAGGACTATCAGCTGTGTATCCACCAGACTTCTGCACAACACAACTGATGGTCCCAACCCCATTTATAAGGCAAGAAATCCCACTTATTAAACCTGACTAGACACACCTGTGAAGTGAAAACCATTTCCGGTGACTACCTCTTGAAGCTCATCAAGAGAATGCCAAGAGTGTGCAAAGCAGCCATCAAAGCAAAAGGTGGCTACTTGAAGAACCTAGAATATAAGACATATTTTCAGTTGTTTCACACTTTTTTGTTAAGTATATAATTCCACACGTGTTAATTCATAGTTTTGATGCCTTCAGTGTGAATGTACAATTTTCTTAGTCATGAAAATACAGATAAACCTTTAAATGAGAAGGTGTGTCCACCTTTTGGTCTGTACTGTATGTATACACTGCTCAAAAAAATAAAGGGAACACTTAAACAACAGAATATAACTCCAAGTAGATCAAACTGTCCACTTAGGAAACGACACTGATTGACAATCAATTTCACATGCTGTTGTGCAAATGGAATAGACAATAGATGGAAATTATTGGCAATTATCAAGACACCCTCAAAGGAGTGATTCTGCAGGTGGGGGCCACAGACCACATCTCAGTACCAATGCTTTCTGGCAGATGTTTTGGTCACTTTTGAATGTTGGTTATGCTTTCACACTCGTGGTAGCATGAGACGGACTCTACAACCCACAGAAGTTGCTCAGGTAGTGCAGCTCATCCAGGATGGCACATCAGTGCGAGCTGTGGCAAGAAGGTTTGCTGTGTCTGTCAGCGTAGTGTCCAGAGGCTGGAGGTGCTACCAGGAGACAGGCCAGTACACCAGGAGACAAGGAGGGGGCCGTAGGAGGGCAGCAACCCAGCAGCAGTACCGCTACCTCCGCCTTTGTGCAAGGAGGAAAAGGGGGAGCACTGACAGAGCCCTGCAAAATGACCTCCAGCAGGCCACAAATGTTCATGTGTCTGCACAAACGGTTAGAAACCGACTCCATGAGGGTGGTATGAAGGCCCGACGTCCACAGATGGGGGTTGTGATCACATCCCAACATTGTGCAGGACGCTTGGCATTTGCCACAGAACACCAGGATTGGCAAAGTCGCCACTGGCGCCCTGTGCTCTTCACAGATGAAAGCAGGTTCACACTGAGTACATGTGACAAACATGACAGAGTCTGGAGACGCCGCGGAGAGTGATCTGCTGCCTGCAACATCCTTCAGCATGACCGGTTTGGCAGTGGGTCAGTAATGGTGTGGAGTGGCATTTCTTTGGAGGGCCGCACAGCCCTCCATGTGCTCGCCAGAGGTAGCCTGACTGCCATTAGGTACCGAGATGAGATCCTCAGACCCCTTGTGAGACCATATGCTGGTGAGGTTTGCCCTGGGTTCCTCCTAATGCAGGACAATGCCAGACCTCATGTGGCTGGAGTGTGTCAGCAGTTCCTGCAAGATGAAGGCATTGAAGCTATGGACTGTCCCGCCCGTTCCCCAGACCTGAATCCGATTGAGCACATCTGGGACATCATGTCTCGCTCCATCCACCAACGTCACGTTGCACCACAGACTGTCCAGGAGTTGGCGAATGCTTTAGTCCAGGTCTGGGAGGAGATCGCACAGGAGACCATCCGCAACCTCATCAGGAGCATGCCCAGGCGTTGTAGGGAGGTCATACAGGCACGTGGAGGCCACACACAATACTGAGCCTCATTTTGACTTGTTTTAAGGACATTACATCAAAGCCTGTAGTGTGTTTTTCCACTTTAATTTTGGGGGTGACTCCAAATCCAGGCCTCCATTAGTTAATAAATTTGATTTCCATTGATGATTTTTATGTGATTTTGTTGTCAGCACATTCAGCTTTGTACAGAACAAAGTATTCAATGAGAATATTTCATTCATTCAGATCTAGGATGTGTTATTTGAGTGTTCCCTTTATTTTTTTGAGCAGTGTATGTATATGTGTGTGTATATATATAATTTTTTTTAATTTTTTTCAATACATATTTCACTTTGGAGCTGACATAAGTCATGGACATGGGTTCTGTATCATGATATGTCTCCAATTTAGCAAATCTAGATCATGAAAGTAACTCTGTGACCTGCCATGTTGTCACCCTGAGTAATATGCTATAGGTATCATTACTGAGTCATATAGTGATGAAGTGATTGACAGTTGCTCCTGCTTTCTATCGAGCGTCTCTCCTGCTCTCTCTCTCGAGCGTCTCTCCTGCTTTCTCTCTAGCATCTCTCCTGCTCTCTCTCTAGCTTCTCTCCTGCTCTTTCTCTCGAGCGTCTCTCCTGCTCTCTCTCTCTCGAGCGTCTCTCCTGCTCTCTCTCTCTCGAGCGTCTCTCCTGCTCTCTCTCTCTCGAGCGTCTCTCCTGCTCTCTCTCGAGCGTCTCTCCTGCTCTCTCTCTCGAGCGTCTCTCCTGCTCTCTCTCTCGAGCGTCTCTCCTGCTCTCTCTCTCGAGCGTCTCTCCTGCTCTCTCTCTCGAGCATCTCTCCTGCTCTCTCTCTCTCCTGCTCTCTCTCTCTCGAGCGTCTCTCCTGCTCTCTCTCTCGAGCGTCTCTCCTGCTCTCTCTCTCGAGCGTCTCTCCTGCTCTCTCTCTCGAGCGTCTCTCCTGCTCTCTCTCTCGAGCGTCTCTCCTGCTCTCTCTCTCGAGCGTCTCTCCTGCTCTCTCTCGAGCGTCTCTCCTGCTCTCTCTCTCGAGCTTCTCTCCTGCTCTCTCTCGAGCATCTCTCCTGCTCTCTCTCTTGAGCGTCTCTCTCTCTAGCGTCTCTCCTGCTCTCTCTCTCTCTCGAGTGTCTCTCCTGCTCTCTCTCTCGAGCGTCTCTCCTGCTCTCTCTCTCGAGCGTCTCTCCTGCTCTCTCTCTCGAGCGTCTCTCCTGCTCTCTCTCTCGAGCGTCTCTCTCTCTCTTGAGCGTCTCTCCTGCTCTCTCTCTCTCGAGCGTCTCTCCTGCTCTCTCTCTCGAGCATCTCTCCTGCTCTCTCTCTCTCTCGAGCGTCTCTCCTGCTATCTCTCGAGCGTCTCTCCTGCTCTCTCTCTCGAGCGTCTCTCCTGCTCTCTCTCTCGAGCGTCTCTCCTGCTCTCTCTCTCGAGCGTCTCTCTCTCTCTAGCGTCTCTCCTGCTCTCTCTCTCTCGAGCGTCTCTCCTGCTCTCTCTCTCTCGAGCGTCTCTCCTGCTCTCTCTCTCTCGAGCGTCTCTCCTGCTCTCTCTCTCTCGAGCGTCTCTCCTGAGCATCTCTCCTGGTCTCTCTCTCTCGAGCGTCTCTCCTGCTATCTCTCGAGCGTCTCTCCTGCTCTCTCTCTCGAGCGTCTCTCCTGCTCTCTCTCTCGAGCGTCTCTCCTGCTCTCTCTCTCTCGAGCGTCTCTCCTGCTCTCTCTCTCTCGAGCGTCTCTCCTGCTCTCTCTCGAGCGTCTCTCCTGCTCTCTCTCTCTCGAGCGTCTCTCCTGCTCTCTCTCTCTCGAGCGTCTCTCCTGCTCTCTCGAGCGTCTCTCCTGCTCTCTCTCTCGAGCGTCTCTCCTGCTCTCTCTCTCTCTCGAGCGTCTCTCCTGATCTTGAGCGTCTCTCCTGCTCTCTCTCTCTCGAGCGTCTCTCCTGCTCTCTCTCTCTCGAGCGTCTCTCCTGCTCTCTCTCTCGAGCGTCTCTCCTGCTCTCTCTCTCGAGCGTCTCTCCTGATCTTGAGCGTCTCTCCTGCTCTCTCTCTCTCTCTCGAGCGTCTCTCCTGCTCTCTCTCTCGAGCGTCTCTCCTGCTCTCTCTCTCGAGCGTCTCTCCTGCTCTCTCTCTCGAGCGTCTCTCCTGCTCTCTCTCTCTCGAGCGTCTCTCCTGCTCTCTCTCTCGAGCGTCTCTCCTGCTCTCTCTCTCTCGAGCGTCTCTCCTGCTCTCTCTCGAGCGTCTCTCCTGCTCTCTCTCTCTCTCGAGCGTCTCTCCTGATCTTGAGCGTCTCTCCTGCTCTCTCTCTCTCTTGAGCGTCTCTCCTGCTCTCTCTCTCTCGAGCGTCTTTCTAGCGTCTCTCCTGCTCTCTCCTGCTCTCTCCAGCTTGATCGCTGATACTGCCATACTTTGTGGTCTGTATACACTGTGTTCCAAATTATTATGCAAATAATATTTTCTCAGATTTTCCCAAATTACCTATATGAATTGCAGTCATTGTAATTTTCCAGTCAAATAACTATTAGAGTACAATTGAAAGGTTTTTGTACAAACTGCCTATGATAACAGTATATTTTTAAAAAAATAAAAAACTCAAACTGCACTCAAAATGCATGTTCCAAATTATTATGCACAGCAGAGTTTTCAACCTTTTCGTTTTAATAAAGAACAAAAAAATGGTCATTTTTGAAATTATAAGCATTAGCAGGTTATTACAAACTGAAATCAAACAGTTTTCAACTCAAAACTTTATTCTAGGTGATGTTACATTTGCACATAGGACCGCTTGTTCGAAAGGAGCTTCTGAACTCTCTCGTCCATTGAATTTGTCAGGTTTTGGATGGTTTCTGCTTCAATTGTTTTGCATGAGGACAGAATACCCTCCCAGAGCTGTTGCTTAGATGTGAGCTGCCTCCCGCCATCATAGACACTCCTTTTGATGATGCTCCAGAGGTTCTCAATGGGGTTGAGGTCAGGGGAGCATGGGGGTCACACCATAAGTTTGTCCCCTTTTATGCCCATAGCAGCCAGAGATGCAGATGTGTTATGTGCAGCATGAGACGGTGCATTATCATGCATGAAAATGATCTTGCTGCGGAATGCACGGTTCTTCTTCTTGAACCATGGAAGGAAGTGCTGTTTGAGAAACTCAACATACATTATGGAGTTCATCTTTACCCCTTCAGGGATCCTAAAAGGGCCGACAATCCCTCTCCCCATGATTCCAGCCCAAAACATTACTCCACCTCCTCCTTGTTAGCGCCGTAGCCGTGTTTGCATGGGGTGTCCATCAACCAGCCATCCTCCACTCCATCCATCTGGACCATCGAGATCATTTCATGCAGGAGACGAATGCCAAGAGTGTTCAAAGCAGTCATCAAAGCAAAAGGTGGCTACTTTGAAGAACCTAGAATATAAGACATATTTTCAGTTGTTTCACACTTTTTTGTTAAGTATATAATTCCACATGTGTTAACTCATAGTTTGATGCCTTCAGTGTGAATGTACAATTTTCAAAGTCATGAAGATACAGAAAAATCTTTAAATGAGAAGGTGTGTCCAAACTTTTGGTCTGTACTGTATATATATATATATACATATATATATATATGTGCGTCTCATAAAATTAGAATATCATCAAAAAGTTTATTAATTTCAGTTCTTTAATACAAAAAGTGAAACTCATATATTATATAGAGTCATTACAAACAGAGTGATCTATTTCATGTGGTTGTTTCTGCTAATGTTGATCATTATGACTTACAGCCAATGAAAACACAACAGTCATTGTCTCAGTAAATTAGAATAATTAAGAAAAAAACACCTGCAAAGGCTTCCTGCGTGTTTAAAAAGGCTCCTTAATCTGTTTCAGTAGGCTCCACAGTCATGGGGAAGACTGCTGACTTGACAGATGTCCAGAAGGCAGTCATTGACACACTCCACAAGGTCCCAAAGTTCCAATTTTAATTTGGGAATCAAGGTCCCAGAGTCTGGAGGAAGAGTGCAGAGGCCACAATCCAAGCTGCTTGAGGTCTAGTGTGAAGTTTCCACAATCAGTGATGGCTTGGAGAGGTCCACTGTGTTTTATCAAGACCAAAGTCAGCGCAGCTGTCTACCAGGACATTTTACAGCACTTCATGCTTCCCTCTGACGACAAGCTTTTTGGAGATGGAAATGTCATTCTCCAGCAAGACTTGGCACCTGTCCACACTGCCAAAAGTACCAAAACCTGGTTTAAAAACAACAGTATCACTGTGCTTGATTGGCCTGCAAACTCGCCTGACCTTAACCCCATAGAGAATCTATTATAGAGAATCTATGGGGTATTGTCAAGAGGAAGATGAGAGACACTAGACCCAACAATGCAGAGGAGCTGAAGGCTGCTATCAAAGCAACCTGGGCTTCCATAACACCTCAGCAGTGCCACAGGCTGATCGCCTCCATGCCACGCCGCATTGATGCAGTAATTGATGCAAAAGGAACCCCGAGCAAGTATTGAGTGCATTTACTGAACATACATTTCAGTAGCCCAACATTTCGGATTTTAAAATCATTTTTTAAGCTGTTATAAAATATTCTAATTTACTGAGATAATGACTTTTGTGTTTTCATTGGCTGTAAGCCATAATCATCAACATTAACAGAAATAAACACTTGAAATAGATCCCTCTGTGTGTAATGACTCTATATAATATATGAGTTTCACTTTTTGTATTGAAGAACTGAAATAAATTAACTTTTTGATGATATTATAATTTTGTGAGAAGCACCTGTATATCTACACTGACCATAAAAAGTTAGGGATATGTGGCTTTCTGGTGAAATATATGGAAAATGTAAAAAGTTCCCTCTACAGTAATATATTATAATACAAGTAGGGCGTTTAAGTAGAAGCATGTAACGGTGATTTCCTCATCTCAAACCATTTATTGAAACAAATGCCAACAACAGTGGTGGGTATACCCCAACAAAAAATGTCAATGTCTCAATAACTTGTCATGTGGCCTTGAGCAGCATCAATTACAGCTCGACAATGAATTCTCCTGCTGTTCACAAGTGGAGTTATTGTCTGCTGAGGCATGGCATCCCACTCTTCTTGGAGGGTGCAGGGCTGTGGAGTCTGAGTCGGTGTCTATTTTGGTGGAGTCGGTATAAAATGGACCCACTCCGACTCCTAAAATATATAATAAATTGGGTACAGCAGTACAATACAGGATGTGCTGTAAATGTTTCCATAAGAATTTGTGAAAGTTATGAAATGTCCTATAAATGTCTGTTCTGTTCCTGATCTAAGGATCTCGGCTTTTAGTTCAGATGAATCTGTGCTGCACTTTATGTACACGCTCAGTAGTGACCCGGGCTGTGGAGTCAGAGTCGGGAGTCGGAAGTTTGGCTTACTGACACCACAGCCCTGGAAAGGGCGGTTCTCAGGTCATTGAGGTTCTGGGGTACAGAGTTACGAGCCTCTACACAGCGACTCAGCTGATCCCATAGGTTTTCTATGGGATTCAGGTCTGGAGAAAATGCAGGCCACTCCATTTGAGGTTCCCCTGTCTCCAGCAGCCATTCCCTAATGATGCAACCTCAATGAGCTGGAGCCTTGTGATCCATGAAGATGAAATTAGGCCTGTGTTGTGAATGCAGAGGGACAATGACAGGATTAATGTTGTTATTCAAGTAGTAGAGGCTGTTTAATACCAATTCTAATTGAACCCCAAATTTTATTGGGCGATACATGGATCAAACACCTGATGTGAATTTTGCTATTAAGCTCCTTGTTAGAGAACAGCAAGTTGTGCAAAAAGTACTGAAACATTGAACAGTTGGACATGTGCATTCAAAAGTTTAGAGAAGGTCACATTAAGTTCACCTGAAAAGGTTAGAGGGCATTTTAGGTTCATCCTGAAATTTCACCCAAAAGCCAAATATTCCTAACTTTTTGTGGGTAGTGTATATACACACACATACATATACATGGTGGTAAAAATAGTATTTGATACACTGCCGATTTTGCAAGTTTTCCCACCTACATAGAATGGAGAGGTCTGTAATTTTTATCGTATATCCACTTCAACTGTGAGATACAGAATCTAAAAATAAAAACCAGAAAACCACATTGTTTGATTTTCAAATCATTAAATTGCATTTTATTGCATGGAATTAGTATTTGATTTCCTACCAACCTGCAAGAATTCTGGCTCTTACAGACCTGTTAGTGTTTCTTTAAGAAGCCCTCCTACTCTGCACTCATTACCTTTTATTAATTGCACCTTATAAACCTGTATAAAAGACACCTGTCCACATGCTCAATCAATCACACTCCAACCTCTCCACCATGGCCAAGATCAAAGAGCTGTCTAAGGACACCAGGGACAAAATTGTAGACCTGCACAAGGATGGCATGGGCTACAAGGCAGTAGACAAGGAGCTTGGTGAGAAGTCAACAACTGTTGGCACAATTATTAGAAAATGGAAGAAACACAAGATGACTGTCAATTCTCCTCGGTGTAAGGCTCCATGCAAGATCTCGCCTTGTGGGGTAAGCATGATTCTGAGAAAGGTCAGGAATCAGCCCATCACTACACAGGAAGACCTGGTCAATAACCTGAAGAGAGCTGGGGCCACAGTCTCAAGCAACAGCACATGTCCAGCCCCATTTCAAGTTTGCCAATGACCATCTGGCATGGGAGAAGGTCTTGTGGTCAGATGAGACCAAAATAGAACTTTTTGGTATCAACTCCACTCGCCGTGAGAAAGAAGGAGGATGAATACAACCCCAAGAACACTGTCCCAACCGTGAAGCATGGTGGGGAAAATGTCATACTTTGGGGGTGCTTTTCTGCAAAGGGGACAGGATGACTGCACCATATTGAAGGGAGGATGGATGGGGTCATGTATCGCGAGATTTTGTCCAACAACTTCTATCCCTCAGTAAGAGCATTGAAGATGGGACGTGCCTGGGTCTTCCACCATGACAATTACCCGAAACACATAGCCAAGGAAACTAAGGAGTGTCTCTGTTAGAAGCATTTCAAGGTCCTGGAGTAGCCTAACCAGTCTCCAGACCTGAACCCAGTAGAAAATCTTTAGAGGGAGCTGAAACTCCAATGTTGCCCAGCGACAGCCCCGAAACCTGAAAGACCTGGAGAAGATCTGTATGGAGGAGTGGGCCAAAGTCCCTGCTGCGGTGTGTGCAAACTTGGTCAAGAACTACAGGAAACTTCTGACCTCTGTAATTGCAAACAAAGGTTTCTGTACCAAATATTACGTTCTGTTTTTCTATTGTATCACATACTTATTTCAATCAATAAAATGCTAATTAATTATGTAAAAATCATACAATGTGATTTTCTGGATACTTCTTCTGTCTCTCACAGTTGAAGTATACCTACGATAAAAAAAAAAATACAGACCTCTCCATTCTTTGTAGGTGGGAAAACTTGCAAAATCGGCAGCGTATCAAATACTTATTTTGCCCACTGGATATACACAGCGGGTGAAATACTCACACTTCACCAATTTTCTAAGTAACTATGTTACTAAAGGTGCTATAGGCATGAAATTCTCCCCAGATATCAGTAACAGACCATCCAATCCACATAGGCAAAGAAATCAAACAATAGATGTCCATAAATTAAGTTATGTGTAATAATGAGAAATTACACGGGGAAAAAGTATTGACTATGCTTACTGAAATGTATTTAATACTTCGTACACAAGCCTTTGTTGGTGATGACAGCTTCAAGATTCATCCTGTATGGAGAAACTAGTCGCATGCATTGCTCAGGTGTGATTTTGTCCCATTCTTCCACACAAACACGCTACAAATACTGAAGATCCCTTGGGCTCCTTCTATGAACTCTGAGCTTCAGTTCCTTCTATAAATATTCTGTTGGATTCAGGTCAGGTGATTGGGTGGGCCATTTTAGCAGCTTTAATTATCTCTCTCTGAAAACAATTGAGCGTTTCCTTGGCTGTGTGTTTGGGATCATTGTCTTGCTGAAATGTCCACCCTTGTTTCATCATCATCCTGGTAGATTGCAGCCGATTTTTATCAAGAATGTCTCGTACATTTATCCGTTCCTCCTTCCTTCATTAATATGAAGATTGCCGTATGCTGAAAAACAGCCCAACACCATGATGTTCCCACCTCCAAACTTCACTGTTAGTATGGTGTTTTGGGGGTGATATGCAGTGTCTTTTGGCCTCCAAACATGGTGTGTATTATGACATCCAAAGAGTTCAATTTTGGTCTCATCTGACCAGACTATATTCTCCCAGTATTTCACAGGCTTGTCTAAATATTGCTGAGCAAACGTTAAACACGCGTCAACATGCTTTTTGTTCAGCAATGGAGTCTTGCGTGCTAAGCGTGCATACAGACCATGGAGGTTGAGTGCATCACTTATAGTTTTCTTTGAAACAATTGCTGATTCCTGGTCTTTCTGTAACTCTCCACAGGTGGTCCTTGGTCATGGACAACTCTTTTGATAATTAATTTCACTCTTCTGTTTGAAATCTTGCGGGGAGCACCTGGTCGTGGCTGGTTTATTATGAAATTATGTTCTTTACATTTCTGGATTATGGCCCCAGCAGTGCTCACTGGAGCCTTCAGTAATTTAGAAATTCTTCTGTAACCAATACCGTCAGTATGTTTTGCAACAATTAGGTTGCGGAGGTCTTGAGACCGCTCACTGGTTTTACCCATCATGAGATGTTTCTTGTGTGGCATCTTGCTAACGAGACACCTTTTTATAGGCCATCAGTTGAACCACCTAATATTATTTTTCACTAAGTGGCAGGATGGGTTTCTAATTACTGATAGATTTCAGCTGGTGTCATGACTTTCCATGGCTTTTTGCCTCTCTCTCTCTTCATGTGTTCAGTACCTTTTTCCTGTGTCATTTCTCATTATTACACATAATTCATGGACATCTATGATTTGATTTCTTTGCCTGTGTGGACTGGATGGGTTGTTACCGACATCTGGTGAGAATTTCATGTCAATAGCACCTTTAGTAATATATTTACTTAGACAATTGGTGACATGTTCAATACTTATTTCATCCTCTGTATTTAATATAGAAATTATTATTTTTTTTTTAATCCAGAAAAGAATCTTCAAATTGAGCCAATTCTGGAGTCAAAGCGACAAGCATTATTAGATAAGGTAAGCCACTGTGGATGGGGCTGACATGGCAGGCGCAGTCTTTACGGTAGGTTTGGTTCATTTGTGGATTGTGCTGAGGAATTCTGACGATCTCACCCTTGCTATATTGAAGTTGGTGAAATTCACATTGATAATCTGCTGTATTTTCACCCCACAATGACATGCCGGGATTTGGAACATCTTTGGCGTTCTCATTTTTCTATATGGGCAATCTTTACAGTTTGCGGATGAGATTTGTAAGGTCTCATCCACTTACCTTATAAACCTGCTCTGATCTGGCCGTAAAAGCTGCAGCAAATGCGGCACGTGTGAATTCATCCTCATTTCCTTGTGTTTTTCTTCTCTTCCAGTATGAGCTTCTGACTCAAATGAAAACCAGCAAAGACAGCATGAGCTGAGCGAGGTAATGTGGCGGATACGGGGCTAGAGAAGATGGCGCCTGCGGGACAGTGATATCACCTCTTGTGAATGGTGGATTCTATTCTATATTGATTGTTACCTTTCATTATTATCCTGTCTGTGATGATCATGAGACTGATGCAAAGCCTTGTGAACAGAATAAGAAGTTTGAGTCTAGTATTAGGATTAATGGCCAGTTTGCATTTTTTTTTAATCTAGATTGTGTTATGGAAAATCGAAAAAAAACTCAGTAGTTAAAAATAACATGTAAAGAGAACCTGTCAGCTTTCTCATGCCTCCCGAAGCGCCACCATGGATTTATTCATCTTTTTGTACCCTGTGTAAAGAGCCCATTAATAGTGGCTTACTGATTTCTAACATTTTTATAACTGCGGCCGTGATAATAAGTAGGTGAATATTTGTGGGGGCATTGCAACGCGCCCCACCACTAGTCACCCTCTAATTAGCAAATTGCCACCACAATTATAAAATAGATTTTCGCCAAATGCAGAAATCAGAAAGCCACTAAAAGGGGTTTGTTAGGACGGGTATAAAGTGAGAAATAAATACATGGTGACGGTTTGTGATCTCGGGGGAGCTGACAGGTTACCTTTAACATAAAGTCCTGGTCATTTTCTGATGACACATTCCCTTTAATTGCAGAACTGTGCTGTCAGTAGATCTCTTTGATAAGTTAAAGGGTAATAAAAGCCCTTTATGTGTCCTGTGGAAACTGGACTTCTAATCTGCAGAAAGCCGCTGAAGCCACAAATTACATTATTGTTCAGTAGAACAAAGGGAACGTTCTGAAAGGTTTACAGTGCGGGGGGATATGGACGGCGTGCACTGTAAGGGGGCCATGCAAGAATTGGCTGAATATTGAAATATTACTATATGTATGATGTCGCTACTAGTGATGAGCGAGCGTGCTCATTTAACCCTTAAACGAGCACGCTCGGGTACTCGCCAAGTAGTTTCGGAGTGCTGTGCATATCGGTTGCAGCCGCAGCAGCTGCATGTGTCGCGGCTGTTACACAGCTGTGACACATGCAGAGACTGGCTAACAAACAGGCAATCCCTGCATGTGTCACAGCTGTGTAACAGCCGCGATACATGCAGCCGCCCCGGCTGCAACGGAAATGCTGAACACGACAAAACTACTCAGCGAGTACCCGAGTGTGCTCGTTTAAAGGGTTAAACGAGCACGCTCGCTCATCACTAGTCGCTACATGTTCCCAGACACTGGCTACATGGCCCAAGGTGGCATTGTAATTGCTCTCTAGATCATATTGTGCATCTGTGCAGAGCCGAGTCCTGTCATGTTTCACTTATGTCTCTAGAAGCCATTCACATCACTGACGATTTGTCTCCTATCTCTCAGTGCTGCCACAGTAGAGAAGCTGCAACAGTCCATATCCCTGCACAGCCTGGACCATGCACCGCTATAGGTACAATAATATACCGCCATGTTGTCTGCATGTTTATATACACCATCCATACTATGCACCGCTATAGGTACGATAATATACCGCCATGTTGTCTGCATGTTCATATACACCATCCATACTATGCACCGCTATAGGTACGATAATATACCGCCATGTTGTCTGCATGTTCATATACACCATCCATACTATGCACCGCTATAGATATGATAATATACCGCCATCTTGTCTGCATGTTTATATTCACCATCCATACCATACCATGCACCGCTATAGGTACGATAATATACCGCCATGTTGTCTGCATGTTCATATACACCATCCATACTATGCACCGCTATAGGTACGATAATATACCGCCATGTTGTCTGCATGTTCATATACACCATCCATACTATGCACCGCTATAGCTACGATAATATACCGCCATGTTGTCTGCATGTTCATATACACCATCCATACTATGCACCACTATAGGTACGATAATATACCGCCATGTTGTCTGCATGTTCATATACACCATCCATACTATGCACCGCTATAGGTACGATAATATACCGCCATGTTGTCTGCATGTTCATATACACCATCCATACTATGCACCACTATAGGTACGATAATATACCGCCATGTTGTCTGCATGTTCATATACACCATCCATACTATGCACCGCTATAGGTACAATAATATACCGCCATGTTGTCTGCATGTTTATATACACCATCCATACCATACCATGCACCGCTATAGGTATAATAATATACCGCCATCTTCTCTGCATGTTTATATACACCATCCATACCATGCACCGCTATAGGTACGATAATATACCCCCATGTTGTCTGCATGTTCATATACACCATCCATACTATGCACCACTATAGGTACGATAATATACCGCCATGTTGTCTGCATGTTTATATACACCATCCATACCATACCATGCACCGCTATAGGTACGATAATATACCGCCATGTTGTCTGCATGTTCATATACACCATCCATACTATGCACCGCTATAGGTACGATAATATACCCCCATGTTGTCTGCATGTTCATATACACCATCCATACTATGCACCGCTATAGGTACGATAATATACCGCCATGTTGTCTGCATGTTCATATACACCATCCATATCATGAACCGCTATAGGTACGATAATATACCGCCATCTTGTCTGCATGTTTATATACACCATCCATATCATGCACCGCTATAGGTACGATAATATACCGCCATCTTGTCTGCATGTTTATATACACCATCCATATCATGCACCGCTATAGGTACGATAATATACCGCCATCTCGTCTGCATGTTTATATACACCATCCATATCATGCACCGCTATAGGTACGATAATATACCACCATGTTGCCTGCATGTTTATATACACCATCCATATCATGCACCGCTATAGGTACGATAATATACCGCCATCTTGTCTGCATGTTTATATACACCATCCATATCATGCACCGCTATAGGTACGATATATACCGCCATCTTGTCTGCATGTTTATATACACCATCCATATCATGCACCCGCTATAGCTACGATAATATACCGCCATCTTGTCTGCATGTTTATATACACCATCCATACCATGCCCCGCTGTAGGTACGATAATATACCGCCATCTTGTCTGCATGTTTATATACACCATCCATACCATGCACTGCTATAGGTACGATAATATACCGCCATCTTGTCTGCATGTTTATATACACCATCCATACCATACCATGCACCGCTATAGGTATGATAATATACCGCCATCTTGTCTGCATGTTTATATACACCATCCATACCATACCATGCACCGCTATAGGTACGATAATATACCGCCATCTTGTCTGCATGTTTATATACACCATCCATACCATACCATGCACCGCTATAGGTATGATAATATACCGCCATCTTGTCTGCATGTTTATATACACCATCCATACCATACCATGCACCGCTATAGGTATGATAATATACCGCCATCTTGTCTGCATGTTTATATACAGCATCCATACCATGCACCGCTATAGGTACGATAATATACCGCCATGTTGTCTACATGTTTATATACACCATCCATACCATGCACCGCTATAGGTACGATAATATACCGCCATCTTCTCTGCATGTTTATATACACCATCCATACCATGCACCGCTATAGGTACGATAATATACCGCCATCTTCTCTGCATGTTTATATACACCATCCATACCATGCACCGCTATAGGTATGATAATATACCGCCATCTTCTCTGCATGTTTATATACACCATCCATACCATGCACCGCTATAGGTACGATAATATACCGCCATCTTGTCTGCATGTTTATATACACCATCCATACTATGCACCGCTATAGGTACGATAATATACCGCCATCTTGTCTGCATATTTATATACACCATCCATACCATGCACCGCTATAGGTATGATAATATACCGCCATCTTGTCTGCATGTTTATATACACCATCCATACCGTGCACCGCTATATGTACGATAATATACCGCCATGTTGTCTGCATGTTTATATACACCATCCATACCATACCATGCACCACTATAGGTACGATAATATACCGCCATCTTGTCTGCATGTTTATATACACCATCCATACCATGCACCGCTATAGGTATGATAATATACCGCCATCTTGTCTGCATGTTTATATACACCATCCATACCATGCACAGCTATATGTACGATAATATACCGCCATGTTGTCTGCATGTTTATATACACCATCCATACCATGCACCGCTATAGGTATGATAATATACCGCCATCTTGTCTGCATGTTTATATACACCATCCATACCATGCACCGCTATAGGTATGATAATATACCGCCATCTTGTCTGCATGTTTATATACACCATCCATACCATACCATGCACCGCTATAGGTACGATAATATACCGCCATCTTGTCTGCATGTTTATATACACCATCCATACCATGCACCGCTATAGGTACGATAATATACCGCCATCTTCTCTGCATGTTTATATACACCATCCATACCATGCACTGCTATAGGTACGATAATATACCGCCATGTTGTCTGCATGTTTATATACACCATCCATACTATGCACCACTATAGGTACGATAATATACCGCCATCTTGTCTGCATGTTTATATACACCATCCATACCATGCACCGCTATAGGTATGATAATATACCGCCATGTTGTCTGCATGTTTATATACACCATCCATACCATGCACCGCTATATGTACGATAATATACCGCCATGTTGTCTGCATGTTTATATACACCATCCATACCATGCACCGCTATAGGTATGATAATATACCGCCATGTTGTCTGCATGTTTATATACACCATCCATACCATGCACCACTATAGGTACGATAATATACCGCCATGTTGTCTGCATGTTTATATACACCATCCATACCATACTATGCACCGCTATAGGTATAATAATATACCGCCATCTTGTCTGCATGTTTATATACACCATGCATACCATACCATGCACCGCTATAGGTACGATAATATACCGCCATCTTGTCTGCATGTTTATATACACCATCCATACCATACCATGCACCGCTATAGGTACGATAATATACCGCCATCTTGTCTGCATGTTTATATACACCATCCATACCATACCATGCACCGCTATTGGTACGATAATATACCGCCATCTTGTCTGCATGTTTATATACACCATCCATACCATACCATGCACCGCTATAGGTACGATAATATACCGCCATCTTGTCTGCATGTTTATATACACCATCCATACCATGCACCGCTATAGGTACGATAATATACCGCCCTGTTGTCTGCATGTTCATATACACCATCCATACTATGCACCGCTATAGGTACGATAATATACCGCCATCTTGTCTGCATGTTTATATACACCATCCATACCATACCATGCACCGCTATAGGTACGATAATATACCGCCATGTTGTCTGCATGTTCATATACACCATCCATACCATACCATGCACCGCTATAGGTACGATAATATACCGCCATCTTGTCTGCATGTTTATATACACCATCCATACCATGCACCGCTATATGTATGATAATATACCGCCATCTTGTCTGCATGTTTATATACACCATCCATACCATACCATGCACCACTATAGGTACGATAATATACCGCCATCTTGTCTGCATGTTTATATACACCATCCATACCATGCACCGCTATAGGTACGATAATATACCGCCATCTTGTCTGCATGTTTATATACACCATCCATACCATGCACCGCTATAGGTACGATAATATACCGCCATCTTGTCTGCATGTTTATATACACCATCCATACCATGCACCGCTATAGGTACGATAATATACCGCCATGTTGTCTGCATGTTTATATACACCATCCATACCATGCACCGCTATAGGTACGATAATATACCGCCATCTTGTCTGCATGTTTATATACACCATCCATACCATGCACCACTATAGGTACGATAATATACCGCCATCTTGTCTGCATGTTTATATACACCATCCATACTATGCACCGCTATAATTACATTAATGTATTTGGTGAAATATAAAGTAGGTTGTATTGAGCTGTGATGCGACTCCCATTTTAAGTCCCTTTTTATAAGTAAAGGTATCAATCCCTCTATAATAATTATCTTTGGACCCAATCCATTTTTTCATTTGCACATTTTTGTGTGGTTTTCGGTGTTTTTGGCTGTTTCTCATTTCGGCCTTATACGGTTTTAATTTGCCCCTTTTGTAAAGTCTATTTTATGTCTTCGCCTGGGTTTATTTAAAATGGTGCAAAGTCTTTACAGAAATGTAAAAAAAAGGAGCATGGAGCGCACCTCCAAAAACTCATCCATTTGATGTAATGATCAGACTGTATGAAGCCCACTGCCACGTCACGGCAAACCTCATAGTGGGTCCTAACATTTCCTGCCTGAACGGGAGCGGAGCCGTGCGCCACCCACCGCCGCAGCGACAATGCACCGGCAGGGCGGGCGGCCCGGTGCCTCACAGCAGCCATGCTGCCAGACCGAGTCCCCATGACTCCAGGCCACGCCGCCCCACAAGCACAAAACCACAGCAACAATGGCCGACACACTGCACCAACACCACATGAAAGGAGCAAAAACCACTCACCTTCCTCAAGCTCTCAAGTGACAGCAAAAATAGCCTAGACCCTTCTGCAGAAATGTACTAGGCCCCCACCCCAAATTATTCTATAGACGCCTGTCATTTTTACTCCGTTTTTTTGCAACATTGCAGTGGAACATATGAGACTTGTGCTAAATCCACCCAAATTCATGAAACCACACGCACAATTTATAAGAATCAGGCGCAAAAATATGTAGGAATACTAAAAGACATCAAAAGAAAAGTGACTTAAAAACACATTACAAATCGGGCCCTTTTTTCCCCTTTTTTGGCTCTGATCCCCATACAACCAGCGATGTTCAGGTACATGGACATGGTGCTTTCTACAAAGTGATGTGAATGCTCAGTAACTTCACAGAGGTAACATGGAATACTTGTATACTCGCACATCTAGTGTATTCTACAGAAGAAAACCACATGCAGGACACCAGAAAGAAAAGGGCAGAAAACTGTTTTTTAA